>NC_134408.1:140362805-140447805 GCF_038048845.1 Mixophyes fleayi
TCGAAGCGCAAAATTTAGCATTAAGTATTTTCGCAAAAAGTTGCGGAAAGTCTCAAACAGGGATGAGATTAATATCATGAGCAGTTAAATTGAACATTGAAAAAATGAAAATGGAAAAACAAAAAGATCTAAAGACTAAAGATCAGCAAAGTTGTGTCGAAATTCTCAAGAATAGGGTTTTGCAGCGGAACAGACCATTTTGCAGAGATGTGAAGTTGCAAGTTACAATCTTTGAGTTCTGCTGCTGCTTTCCTCAGAATGCTATTCCGCACTGTTCTTGCACATTTGCATTTTCTGGAATTTACAGTCTATAAATATAGATGGGACGACGACAATCAATTCACTCTGCTCTACGGTGAGCTTGGGGTTGCACTGGGGAAGACTTAAAGCCAAATTCCGCTGATGAAATATGTGAAATTTCACACCCAAATGCAGAATGAAGGCAATATTTTGCGGAACAGTTCTGAAATTTCCTCTCATCTCATTATCCACACGGAGGATATAAGAGTTGAGAATATTGAGGAAAGTTGTACAGCTCCAAGTCCAGCTGCTGCTGATCTATGCCAGTTTCAAAGAGCGAAGATGAATTTGCTTGCAATTAGCTTTTCCATTGTCTTATTAAATAAGTTTGAATTTGTAAAATCATCAAACTAATATTGCATTTTGTTTTAAAGAAAACTATTGGTGCATTCATGACAATATTGTGTCAAGTTCGGTCATATATCACTCAGTATATTTTCACTGCTTGTGTATTTGTCCCCTTCGTCTACCTTGCTATTTGGAGTCATACTTGATTCCCTCTTCATATACAATAAGATATTTTGCGTAGAGATGCCTGTTTTATTGATTGAAAAAGTAGCTTTATTTGTATAAAGTACAAAAAACACACAATACATTACATTCAAATGTATACGTAAAACATAATCATTCATACATTATAGTACAATACAAGGCATAAAGTACAAGTTATAACATCCTACACTATACATCGAGTACTGCACTAACCATGCAAACTTACACAGCATAACATTTCAAAAAAACAATGGATGGGAGGGGACGGTAGGTGAGATGGGTGGGGTGGGGAAGTCACGAGCCCAAAGCTTTATTGAGGCAGACACAAAAATAGGGAAGGGTGCATAAGGTTAAGACAAGACATTCAACACAACTTCAAACAGTGATGGGGGAATGGTTACAGGGGGTACGGGAGAGGAGGCACAAACCAACATTTTAATGATAAAAACCACACAGTGGTGGGAGAAGGAGAAGAGGGAGATAGCAATCAATCATTTTCCGCTTCCTCAGGACTGTCAAGGGTGTTATAGTCTCTTAGCAGGCTGTGGATCAGCCTGCGACAGTCGTGGATGGTCATCTTCTCTCGCTTCAGAATGAGGCAAGGTTAGAGATGCCTGTTGAGAGATTTAATTACACAGTAATATAGGTGTCAATATCTTCTGAAGTGTCAGACTGAATTGTACTAATCTATCAAGAAAGCAGCTCCTGATAACCATTGAGGAGACCGAATAAGTGAATCTGTCTTATATTGCAATATTTTCCCTAAAAATTATTAAAAAAAAGCAAAATGACCTCCACTGATCAAGTCATCATATATTACAACATAGACTTTTTCTGAATGTGTTCAGCTGTTCAATCGCTTTAGATGTTCACAATTACTTTTTACCCTAAAAATCACGGTGCATAATATATATTAATCCCTTATAGCATAAATGTCTTAGCTCTTAAAGAAAGACATCGGTACAGGGAAATATATATTTTTTTTTTATCAATGAACACCCCTCCTCCTAAAAAATATAACTACGTCTGGGACCCCTATGGTTTTGGGGTTATGAGTTTAATTCCCGACCATGGCCTTATCTGTGAGGAGTTTGTATGTTCTCCCCGTGTTTGCGTGGGTTTCCTCCGGATGCTCCGGTTTCCTCCCACACTCCGAAAACATACTGGTAGATTAATTGGCTGCTCTCAAAAAAAATTGACCCCAGTCTGTGTGTCTGTCTGTGTGTGTGTGTGTGTGTTAGGGAATTTAGGCTGTAAGCCCCAATGGGCAGGGACTGATGTGAGTGAGTTCTCTGTACAGCGCTGCGGAATTAGTGGCGCTATATAAATAAATGGTAATAATAATAATAGGTTTCCAATGCAGCTGACACCCCATTCAGTAAAATCTGTGTACTTCTCCTAGCTTGTATGTCTGGATAAGTAATCAATCCTTCTAGTTGAAGGGAAGATGGGTTTATTTTTAGCAAAAAATATATTTCCCAGCAGTTTTTATTTAAGAAACTTTGTTATTACCTCTCTGACTTCACCATAAAAAGAATGGTAGAATAAACACTGTCCTCTCCATTAGATGCCAACAGTCAAAATTGACACTATTCACGTTAATGTTTTATTGTATGTATGTTTCTGAAACTATATTGGTCTCAATTTTATCTCTCACATTGTGTGCACTTTGTATTCTTCATTCTCTCCATATAATATGTAACAATTTTCTAAACAATACAAAGATTCTTTTCAGAAGGATATGCATGAATGTACATAATACGATATATACATTGTTATACAGCAATGAATGAGGGGGGGGGGGGGGAATGCACAAACCACATCTTATTAATTCCGTGAAGTTTAAGAAAAGAAACTTGGCAGAGTAACTCAGAAAATGCAATATTCAGTGTTAATAATATCTGGGTGAATAATTTGCATGAAATTCTCATCACTTTAGAATGTGATACACCTAATTGTTCAAACGCATAGTAAGAATTTACATATCGTATAATAAAAACATTATGCTTCACATTTACAGTTTATTAATCTCTGCATAATGTGCAACAACTACATTATATCAAGTACTCACAATAATAGTGCTGCACGTAATATTAAAGTATATAATCATCAATGAAAGGTTCCTTGTTCGGTGGCATTCATTTAGTGCGTTTGAAGCATTCATACAAATGGTTCTATTGAATTAGTTCCGATGTCTTTGTAATGTTGTTTAATTAGCTAACACTGGGACAAGCTAAAGTAGAAAAGAAAATTTTGCATTTCCATTGTGTTTCTATAAACAAAAGAGAACGTTAATGGAATATGTATTTCTTTTGCAGTAATTTAATGCTGCTGTGATAAATCATCTTTGAAATGTAAATATTTTAGAGTGCAGAGTATTTCTTTCCATTAAAAGGGATGCATGTATATCAGAAATAACTCTTAGTTAGTTCAAAGCCAACCACACACCCTCCAAATCCTGCTGCTTGATCAGTGTCCAAATTGGCCACACACATAGGTAGGCAAATTAGAGGAGATCCAGTTGTTTGGTTTCTCGGCCGTGCGTCCGGATTGTTTGCAGCATGGCTGGATATTGCAGTTGGAAGATGACTGCACTCACAAGTTGATATTCGGAAAGAGAAGGGACCTGGCCATTGTATAAAATCAGGTGTATGAGCCAGGGGCGGATCCAGAAGTTAATTGTACCGGGGGCGATTTAGAGGGGGGGGGGGGGCGATTTAGAGGGGGGGGGGGGATTTAGCCCCGCCCCCTTTTTCACACCTAAGGCTGCTGACGGCTGCACACTATGTGCAGATCCGTTCAGCAGAGAGAGAGTTAGGGAGAGAGTCCTGCCCGGCTGCTCTGATTGTGTCAATCAGAGCAGAACACTGTGCACCTCCTCCTCCAGGTATACCATGTGACCTCCCTGCACTATGCACTCCCTCCTCCTCCTCCTCCAGGTATACCATGTGACCTCCCTGCACTGTGCACTCCCTCCTCCTCCTCCAAGTATACCATGTGACCTCCCTGCACTGTGCACTCCCTCCTCCTCCTCCAGGTATACCATGTGACCTCCCTGCACTGTGCACTCCCTCCTCCTCCTCCAGGTATACCATGTGACCTCCCTGCACTGTGCACTCCCTCCTATTCTGGGTATACCATGTGACCTCCCTGCACTGTGCACTCCCTACTTCTCCAGGTATACCATGTGACCTCCCTGCACTGTGCACTCCCTCCTCCTCCTCCAGGTATACCATGTGACCTCCCTGCACTGTGCAATCCCTCCTCCTCCTCCAGGTATACCATGTGATCTCCCTGCACTGGGCACCTCCTCCTCCTCCAGGTATACCATGTGATCTCCCTGCACTGTGCACTCCCTCCTCCAGGTATACCATGAGACCTCCCTGCACTGTGCACTCCCTCCTCCAGGTATACCATGTGACCTTGTTCTCCCTCCTCCTCCAGGTATACCATGTGACCTCCCTGCTCTGTGCATAGGTGGTCACATGACGCCAAATTTGGCTATCCCCGTTCTGCCTCATTCTCTGCTTATGAAGTAGAGAATAAGATTGGAAACAGCCAGCTGGGGGGCTACAGGTGAAGGTTGGGCTGGCTGCTGGTGGGCCACAGGCAACCTGTTGCCCTTCGCATGTCCTAGAAAAGTGATAGCAAGATTCTGATTGGTTGCTCTGGTTAACCCTTCCATTTTTTCTTTTTAGAAAATTTGATAAATCTGCCTCCTCGTCATAACTGATTTTAACCAGTCGCTTTGCAAGGAAACATACAATGACTCATCCTGTTTGTTTCTCTATTAATGGAGCATATGCTAGTACAAGCGAATTAACAAACAATAAAATTCAATTATTTTGATCTTTTTATTAGCAATTGTACTAAATCTCTTGTATCTTAATCATTCTCTGCTTTAAGTGCACTTTGATTCTTACAGTACTCAACTGCAGCGAATTAGCATGGATTTGCACAGTTTATCTTTTATTGATATTGACATTAATAAGTTAATTAAAGGTTATTTCATGGGATTTACAGTATTGCCGTGAATTAGTTTTATTTAATAAAATGACAAATTGTGATTTTCTGTATGGAGTGAGCAAGCGAAGTCTGAACAAAACCATTAAAGTGTGAAATTAATTTTCTGAAAATGATGAAATACCTGAAACACCTCCCAAAAACCTAATAAATACAACTGACCAAGTTTAATTCCATTCCGGAAAAACGTACTTCACCTGCAGCTCTTAGAGTACAATGATCTCCTTCTATTCTTTTGATCTGTTTAGCCAATCTCTGTCATGTTAAATTGAGATATAGATTCTAGGTATCTCAAGCTACATTTAATTAAAAAAAGGAAAGAAAAAAGTTGTCATTTCATTTTTAAAAACAAGAAATACAATAAGTCTAACTAGGATATAACACAACTTTAGCGGTAGATAAGCTTCTTCATAATACATAACGCAGAGGAAAACAGATGGGAGCAATGGGATTAATAAAAAGTATATCTTTATAGATAATAATGCAATATTACCTGTACAGTTCGGTGAAAAACCATAACTACTGATATGGATCTGGGATGTGGGTTCCAGGGTTGCCGGTGGATCTTAGCAGTATCTGCAGAAAGGGATGGTCTCTAACCATTTTGCAGAATGTTTAATAGAATCCATGCAGGTAGAGGTCATCAAAGTACCCACCCCCAAATTATGAGCCTCTAAATGGAGAGTCAGTAGAAATATAATACGGATACATAATAAAAAGTTGTATTAGTTTATTGTAGCGGTCATACCTCCCAACTGAACCCAATTTTGGCGAGACAGTCCCGATTCGCAGACCTCCAAAGGCGTGGGACTTGCACAACAGTGGGTGGGGTTTCACTCAAAAGTGGGTGTTTCTGAGCACACTGGGGAGGGGCTTGTGCAGTTTGGAGGTGGGGCTTATTTTGTCCTGATTTCGCACAGTCTAAATCAGGGGTCAGGGAACTTTTTTACCTTTTACCCCCACATATATTTAGATACGCCAACATTGCCCCCTTGATTTGAAAGGAAGGAAATTATATGTTATTAATTATTGGAATTCAACATTTTATTGAATCTTTTCAAAATTTCTTTGAAAGCTTCAACTTCAAAACTTCAGGTTTTGGAGAAATGATGTTGCTTCAATTTTGATACGAGAGCATCAATATTGGGGCATTTTGATGTCAGAGCAATTTGGATGCAGTCTTCAGCGTCCAATCGATTTCTCTGCTTTGTTTTTATGTTCGTTAGAGTGGAAAATCCTTGTTCGGAAAGATATTTTGTTGCAAAAGGCAGCAACTTTTTGACTGCCTCCTCATGTGCAATTTTGATGCCTTTGCAGCTGTTGACATCCAAAAATATGACAGATCTGCTTTGTTTTCAAATGCAATACGTGCTTCATTATTGCATCGAAGCTCAAGAAGTGCCTCTGCCAACCCTTGAGGCTCTTCTGGTACAACAGCAATTTCCCATTTAAAGGGGTCTACAATCCAACTGACAGAATGTGAATCGGCAGCATTACCCCCAGGGATTTCATTTTTACCCCATTTGGGGTAATTTACCCCTGTTCCCTGACCACTGGTCTAAATGTTGGCAGGTACGGTATAGCTGTTATGAAACATAGGGGGTGCCTCCAAACACCGACATATATTTGTATGCTGAGAACTGAGCAAAGAACAATTCAGTTGGCAGGGTGTGGCTGTCATTACTCCACCTTCAGATGACTTTTACTTATTGATTTCTACATGTCATCCTCTAACTTTTAGTAAGTACATAGTTTTTCTTTCTTTCTGTGCTTGTCATAATCAGCTAGAGCTGATTATTTGTGTCGCTCAAGGATATAACACAATACCACCCTCTCTGGATACATTTGTTTAGAGCATAACAAAGTGTACCCAGGACTCAGAAGATACACAGGCCTGTCTGATTATATACATTTATGGATAAAAGACATAGAATAAAGTAATGCATCTAGAAATATCAGCAAAAGGACATGTAGAAACCAATAAGTTAAAGTCATCCGTAGGTTTACAATAAGAGAAAATTAGCACAGTAGCTTGTAGGATAAGTTTGTGGGATAAGTTTGTATCTCAACGATAGGTCTCTGAACTTGGATCGGTAACTTTGTAGCTCTATGTCCCAGACACCTATAATAAGAGATGGGTGGACTCGGTTCTCCGAGATCCGAATCCTACCGAATTTAGGGTATCCAAGTACCGAGCCAAGCACGCTCGGTACTCTCCCGCCCATTCGGATTCGAAATCGAGGCAAAACATCATTTGTGACGTATTCGTTTTTCTGAGCTCGGTTCTCGCGAGATTTGAAAAGCATAAATACCAGTCTCCACAGCAATCCATCGCCATTTGACAGAAGGAGAAAGCAGGGTTAGGTCACACTGGCTATATCAGCGCAGGGACAGTGATTGATTGTATTCAATACCATTGAAAGCTTAATACCAGTTGTTACAGCAGTAAGAGGAGAAGAGAGGAGGGTTTTTGTTCAGTTTCTGGCACTCCAAGTGCTGTTGGGGTGTCCCCCATTCTTTTGCAGAAATTTATCTGGCTGTCAAAAAAGTTCTATTTTGCAGCAGTGTCAAAAACAATTTGTAGCACTACAAGTGCTTTGGGCTCAGAATGGATTCAAAGCAGTCCACATATGAGCAAAATGAGCAACCAGGTTCTGTCACCAGTCCTGATGGTAGTGTTCCCAGTACGTCATCTGAAAGGCGATGTCAAACTATACCTTCTTTTGAAATCAGCCAAAAAAACACACACCCAAAAAAATTTACCGTGTTGAAGCGAAAAAGAAGTGTAACTAAGGAAAAGTTAAGTGCCGATAAAAAAAAAAAAAGCTAATATGCCATTCTAAACACGCAGTGGTAAATAGAGAATGAGGCCTTCGCCTTTCTCTATTAGTGGCAGATCCAAAAATGTTACTGAGCCTACAAGTGGTGCACAACTACTGTTACGCGTCAAAGCCGAGCTGCAAGATAACAGTAAGGCATTAGAGGATAATGTTTGATCTGAATCAGAAATGACACCAATCCCTGTGGAGAGTCCATCCAACAGTGGGATGTCTAATCGTGAGCATTCTGCTAGTGTACCCATAAAGAAGGGCCCTTTCAGCAGTTCTGCTGATGTGTGCCTGAACAGCCCGAGTGTAGCCGGTGATACACCAAGTGAGGATGACACTTTGGAATTAGAAGAGGATGAGGGGGAGATTTGGGTAGCCGACGAGGGCGCTGATGAGAATGCGGTTGATTGTGTAAGTCCTGTGCCAGTGGCAGCAGGGTGGCACCAGTGGCAGCAGTTCTGGCACGTGAGGTTCTGGCACCAATTTGCACTTTCCAAACAAAAGCAGAGATGACGCAGGTTGCAGACCACAACAGTTTGACATCTGGGCTGGTTTGAAGGATTTGACAAAAAAATGTGTGACCTTGCCCATAACTGCAACCAATCCTACTATTAACATGCAAAGGATGGTGGAGGGCCTAGCAGGGATTAAACTGTATTTTTCCTAATTTGCACTAATACAGTTTGGGTGTAATATACACCCAAAGTCGAGTGCTTAATTGCTAAGAGTCATTGATGAAGAGGAAGACAATCTGGTTTGTGTGTGTCGAATTAATGAAGGCCTACCAGGAATTAAACTGTTTTTTGGATAATTTATTAGCTTTACAATTACATTACTTATCCAAGAAACAGGTGGAGCACTAAATTTGGTTATTTAAGGCCCAAAAACATTGATTTTCCAACAAATAGCAAAACAAAACCAAACAAAACTAAAACCAAAACACGCAATGGCAGTTTTGCAAAACCAAAACACAAAGGTAATCCAGATCCAAAAACAAAAACAAAACACGGGGGTCAGTGACCATCTCTACCTATAATAGACCACGAGCCGGACTATACAGATGACAGAACTATATGCATAGAAAATTCAGTCAACAGTGTTTCATATAATTATGTGCAACTACATAAAACTAGCAAAAAAGACCTAAAAATCATGTTACAATCCAACTTAGTTTCTCATGTTGTAAACAGAAAAAAAATGGTCAAGAATAAAAGGGCTTTAAGCTAATAAAATGCAATGGTTTCATATTAGTACACGCAGGCTATAGGGAGAAAATAGGTCATAATATTTCATTGCGCGCTCATGCGTTAAACTACACTTCTTCTAAAACGAATGTGCCCATTGCCTATTTAGTTGGGAGGAATAGTAATCAGCTGAAGTATTTTACACCACCCGTTGGTGCCAAATTGTCTGCAATGATGTAGTGCTTGGATCTGAAGGATGATATCTGTATTACTGTACATCATTCACTCTCAGACTGCGGGACATGATAAGTGAGAGTGGCTTGGCGCGGACGGACAGGGCCGTATGAGAATAAGAGTCTTATAGGCAACAATCCGCGCACACACATCCAGAGGTTACAGCGTCATTTCCCAGCACTGGCTTTTAAGCAGTCAATACTTAGCAGTGACAATGAATCTTTATTCCACGAAGAGATATTGGATTATATCACCAGGGAGAATTACCATCAGCATTAACAAGAATTCTAACTACTGTAATGTGTCACATAGTAGCCGCCGTGTTAAAGGACTAATATGCCTAAAATATAAGTTGCTTTGTACCAAGGAGCTGTTAGTAACATTCACAAACATATCTGTAAAACATTATGGTGTTAATCAGAACTAAAGGTACATCAAGGTTTGTGTAGGTGGAGAAGACGCTGCAAAAATATGCAAATATCTAGATGCGGAGGATGTAAGCAACGCATTTTTGGTGTGCAAGCACAGTACGGAAATGTGTATCTTATGCAAAAAAAAAAAATGGAGTATGTACAACTCTAAATGAGCCCAGTAGAGTTTAGCAGCAAGTGTACATTATTAAAAAAAAAGATCCCTTCAATTTTGCTGTCCGTAAAGTGATATGATTGACAGACATTGCTGCCTCATTAAAGAGAACATAATTCTGTCCTTAAAGATAACCTGTCACTGTTGAGTTAATACGGTTTTCCCTTAGGGCCTAGTTGTCACCATGTCCCGAGGATTGGGCTGTCTTCAGGTCCAAATATGCTGTTAGCTGAGAGGAGCCCTCACTGCTACGAAGGGATAAGGGCTGTGGAGATTAGAGACAATAACACACACTGAGATGGTTGAACGATGCTGAGTTTCATTGCCCCTGAAAGAAATGCCAAGCTCTATAAATATTTAAGACACAAAATAACAGGAGCTCACACTAACATTGGGAACAGCACACATAGCATAACCTAGTAGTTTTACTGAACGTCCTTAGTGTTGTAGAATGGGGCTTGGTACCTGTAGCTGACTGGGAGCTTGGGCAAGTCCTAATAATTTTGATGCTGCTACACTACGGCAGGTAACCAGTCCTGGAGTCTTCCTGCTTTAGGCAGGCTCAACCCGGTTACTTTACTGTACTCCCATGGTGTGACAGCCACCCAATGCCGCTGGTACTAGAAGAATATCCACTTTCTTGGTCCTGGGTAGTCCTACAGCACCGGAGTGGCAATCCCCAGTCTCAGCTTCTCCTTTGATCCCAACCACAATCAATCATATCCCTCCATGACCAAGTTTTTAAAACACCATGAACCCCACTCCTTCCAGGGAAAGTGATCCTTATTGGACTGTCTGAGATTGTATAACTAAAGTATCAGATAATCTGTTCAGTGTAGAACAATGGGCAGAGTGAGTTTGTGTGATGGTGTTATCCAATACCCTGATTAGAGTAAGAATGTGCTAGGATAACATATTAAACCTTGTTAATAGTTTGCCTTGTGTTGTACATCCGAATGGGCCTTTATGATGTGTCTTCATAACACATTGCATAATTTAATAGAAACGGTAGTTGGTTACAATAAACAGTTTTTAGCTAGTTGGAAAGAGGGATACCACATAGGCTTTACCAGTAATACGTGTCTCAGTACCCCTATTTCGCCACACTAGTGCCCAGACTAAGGGTAAAAAAGAATTAAATTTTTCTATACTCCTTCCACTTGGGACAGAGCATTGAAAAAGAGAGCACCCTACATACAAAATATAGGCGGTGTTTTACACCAACTCCGTGCCGCGCTATTTTTCTTTGCTCCGTCGCACCAGGCACTCTGTGAAAGGTCATAAGTGACAGGTCCTATTTAAGAAAAAAAAAAAATCAGTATCTTTTGAAAAACTAAGTCTTTTGATCACATATTATCCTAACAGTAATATTTTCACTGGTAACATTTGTAATACACGAGTTTGTATCTGTAGAAGCCGCCTCTTGCTGTGCAAGTTCGAAACTGTATTAATCCATCAAAGAGATTGACATCCCCTGATCTGTACATGGAGAAGGAGGCTGTTTAGTGCTTCTCGGATAACTCTGTCCAGCCATAAAAATAATTAATGTACAAGTATCTATCAACTGTCAAGTGCTATTTACATGTGGATTTGATTTCTATAGGCTGCATCGTAAAGGAAAATCCTTTATAACATGTCTGCCCTCACGGCTTTTGTGGAATGAATTCAACCCCGTTTTTACACTTATACAAAATAAATTGAAAACAAATGGTTGACGCTGAATATTTTAAAACAAAGGAAACTCATTTTGAACCACTGCAGAATTTATTTATTCGTGCTTATCCGACCGTAGGTTTACCTGCAGGAGATCGTTTCTGGGTTTGCCAAAGATGGTGCCTTTGGATACAATGTAAAACTGCTCTGTAGTTAGAGGTTGTATGTAAGTCGATGCTGAGAGCAGAGCTGAGCAACGCCGTATCCAAGGGTAACTAGAATAAAACTATCTATGCTTAGCTGCTATAAAGACTGAAAGGCTCAAATATAATGAAGGAGATCAGGAGGCAGAGGTAAATATTTTGTGAATATTTCAGTAGGACATTTACACATCAATAAATAATCAATAAATAAAAAATAAATTCAGGATTGTTACAATATATTCACTACGAAGCTGGATGTATATTAGATGTAAACTGCACATCCGAGAGGGCTATATTTAACATTTAACCCATCTAAACAAATGTCTAGGGAATAATAATAATAATAATTAATAATAATAATAAAAATATACCAAAAGTTTATAACACGGACTGTCGGATATGTTATCAATACTTTGTGCTCGAATACTTTTTTGTTTTCTTTCATTATTGTATACTGCTGATTGTATTTTCCTCTGTGTTGTTCAAGTAAAAAAGAATTTAGTAAATAAATAATAATAATAAAAAATAAAATAATAATTCTAATATAAAAAAAAAATAATTTAATCAATTTATATTACTATTTGTTGTTTTTTCAGTAAAATAATGGGGTGTTGGACGATATAGCATGGACCTTTGGGGTACACAGTTACTAATTTAGGGTCTATTTAAAAGTCAGGAAACATCAACTCAACATTTAGCTCTGACACCAAAGTATAACTTTGAAAACTTCCAGCTTCCTAATGACCAAACAAGATAACTTCAGTATAGACAGCTGATCTTTGCTCCCGCTATAAACACTGTGACATGCTGTGTTCACACTTGAGCAGATGTGACTGGATTTCCATGCATTGGGAACATATGGTGACTCAATAGAGCTAGGACTGAATATTGGCACCAATCCCATATCTGTCGTTATATGGGGGACAGGTACAGTCTGTTTTGAATTCTTTTCTTTTGAGAATCGGGTTCATTTTTAAGTTATTTTTAATTTATTGACAGTTATTTATATATAATCATTCACATCAGTCCCTGCTCCACTGGAGCTAACAATCTATATTCCCTATCCCAGACCCCCCCCCCCCACACACACACACATACACACACATACACAAACACACACAGGCTAAGGCTAATTTTGTCAGCAGCCAATTAACCTACCAGCATGTTTTTGGAGTGTGGGGGGAAACCGGAGCACCTGGTGGAAACCCACGCAAACACTGGAAGATCATACAAACTCCAGACAGATAGAGCCCTGGTTAGAATCAAACCCATGACCCCAGCACTGTGAGACAGCAATGCTAGCCACTGTGCCACCACGATGCATTAAGTATAGCACTTTTCTATGTGAAATGTACCAACTGCATGCCTGTGAATATTAATACATTATAAATCCAGTATTAATTCTTGCAATAATGTAGCACACTGGGTATTTACTTTGAAATAAAGAAGTAGGTAGGTGCTTTTGTCAGGTAAATAATGTCTATATAAAGGTCTGGGGGTAAATGTGCCAATCTGCATTTTTTGCAAGTCGCGATAATCGGCGACTTTGCAGGGCAGATTTCAAACGGTAATGTCATTAAAGACGACTTGCAAAAAACGCAGATTGATATATTTACCCACTGGTGTTTTTTTCTGGAGGTTTTGACTAAACTGCCAGCAGTTTTAGGTGTTATGAAACTTCCACACATCACTGTCGATTTTAGATTTGAAACCCTCCCCCCCCCAAACCGCAAAACCCCAAAACATTTGGCAGTTTGGAGGTGAAAGTCACTGGAAATATTTCGTGGTTTCAAAACCGCTAAAAAAACGTAGAATAAATTATTAATCCAGGACATTTATTGAAACCAGTGCACTGGAAAAATCATCTGTCATTCATACCATCAAACCAATGGTTTCACTACCTAAACTTCACTGGAAAATGACAGAATCTCGTTGTTATGGTTTATAGCGCATTTTTCTGCACCATCATTAATGTCCCACTTGGGCAGCAGAGTGGCTTAGTGGTTAACACTTCTGCCTCACAGCACTGGGGTCATGAGTTCAATTGCCGACCATGGCCTTATCTGGGTAGAGTTTGTATGTTCTCCCCGTGTTTGCAGAGGTTTCCTCTGGGTGCTCCGGTTTCCTTCCACAATTCAAAAACATACTGGTAGGTTAATTGGCTGCTATCAAAAATTGACCCTAGTCTCTCTCTCTGTCTGTGGATGTTAGGAAATTTAGACTGTAAGCTCCAATGGGGCAGGGACTGATGTGAGTGAGTTCTTTGTACAGCGCTGCGGAATTAGTGACATTATATAAATAGACGATGATGATCTATATATATATATATATATATATATATATATATGAATTTTTAAGGGGCTCTGTATGAGAACTTGTTGATATTTAAAGTATATATGTATATTAATACTATTATTATCATTGATTTGATAGGTGCTTGTGGTGCGCCGTTGTGCAGGCAGTTTGGAAAACAGGGCATACATAATGCAGGGACATACACGGTAGACAAAATAAATACAGGTGTGAAAGCAAAGATTAGCTGTTCGTGCTGAGTTTTTGTTTTATACTAGGTAAATTTCAGATTCTAGTTATCCTTTTTTTACTAAATTCTACAAAGTGACAGCTAGAATCTGATTGGTTGCTATCGACAACATCTCCAATTTTCAGCTGGATAAATTGACCCCTAGGTCTTTGGTAAAGGGATTATTACCTGAGAACTATTGCCTTTGTTTTGGATGCACTGTTCATGCCGTCACACTGTAAGGTCAGGGTAGAAATATTCCGCCATATGGTGCTGTATGTTGAAAGCGTCTGGACGAATGTACACATTCTGACAAACCATAGCAACATCGCACATAGAACACAGCTCTGTGCACTTAGACGTTCAGTCTGCTCAATAACCTCCGCCTAATGGATTAACATGTTGTCCTAATTATGTCTCTGGAATGAGTTCTATTACTAACCCTTTGAGTGCCGGAGGTTTCAGCTGATGCGATGGTGCTCTAGACCAGGCCGACGTTCACGATCTAGCGATGGTTCCTCTAGGATTAACTTTTATCATTTTATTTTTTTTTCTCCACCCCAGTAAAATTTATATTGTTTTTTTTTTTTTTTACAGATAGTGCTTTCTTTTCGTACAATTGTAGGCATTATTCTGTATAGCATGGGGAAAAATATAATACGTTTCCGTTATCCTCTGATTAGCCACTTAGTCACAATTAATGTAACCTAAGAAATATTCCAAATATTTTATTCTGCCCTTTTTAAGGATTGCAAAGTATTAATTTGTGTACTTTGTTAATAATAATAATAATAATAATTTTTATTTATAAGGCGCCACAAGGCGTCCGCAGCGCCGTACAGGGACAAACAAATTACAATACAATGGGAGACAGCACAGTACAGTAAACAGTAAGCACAGTAACTCAGTAAGCTCAATACACAGCTAGAGAAGGCAGGGAAGGGGGAGGGAGGATCCGCAAACGTCGGGGCCCAAGAAGGAGGGCGCGGAAGACAGGGAGACCCCCAGGGGGGAGGAGGGAGCGAGAGTGGACGTGGGGTGGAGGACCCTCGAGGAGGAGGGCTAAGTAGCTGGAGAGCAGAGTTAGAAGTGGTGGAAACAGGAGGAGAGATGGCCCTGCTCAGAGGAGCGTACAATCTAAGGGGAGGGGTGGACAGACAGAGAGACGCAGGGGAGAGAGGGAGAGTAGGGGGACAGAGGCAGAAGATAAGGTAGGAAGTTAAGTGGGAGACAGAAAGGCTTTAAGAAAAAGGTGGGTTTTTAGGGCCCGTTTGAAACTGGACAGATTAGGGGAAGTTCTGATGGAGGGAGGGAGCTTGTTCCAGTGGAGGGGGGCAGCGCGGGCGAAGTCTTGGATACGCGCGTGGGAGGAGGTTATAAGGGGGGAAGAGAGGCGACGGTAAGAGGCAGAGCGGAGAGGGCGGGATGGAGCATGTTAGAGATTGATTCTACGTGTGTGTGAGTACAGTATTAGTTGTTTGTTTGTTTTTTTACCCTATAGGTTTTAATTTTTAACTATAAAATAGCCCTGAATATCAGTCATACTTTATATTTCCTGCAGGTAATGACCATCTCTGTCATCACCATTATATCAGTCAGGCTGGGTATTATCCCACAGGTCCTTCTATGAGATTGCTCTGTCTTTGTGCTCAGGAAGTCAATGATTGCTTTCTACATGTGAGCCATTATTGCTGTTTGTCGCGGGCACTGATTGTGATTATCAGTGCGGTTCGATCTATAAGGACATACAGTTTAAGATTGTGGTCCTATAGCAGTGAAACTGTTAAACTTATTTTGTTTTATACAGCATGTTCTTGCCACTAACTCATCCAAAACATTCTCACTGTTTACTGTAAGTTACTTATATAGTGTATAATTGGCAGCCTTGTAAAATAAGACTGAGGGGTAGATTTACTAAAGAATCTAAAGAGAAAAGTGGAGGTGTTGCCCATAGCAACCAATCAAATTCTAGCTATCATTTATCTAGTACAGTCTAGGAAATGACAGCTAAAATCTGATTGGTTGCTATGGGCAACACCTCCAATTTTCTTCTTTAGAAGGTTTAGTAAATCTACTGATCAGAGACAAGTTATTTACAAAGGTACGGTAGCCCATAGCAAGCAAACATCCGCTAACTTAGATTGATCTAGAGCAAGCTAGACAACGAAGACCAATATCTGATTACAGCACCTTTTCATTTTTGTGGTAAATAGTAGAGATGTTCACTGAACCATGTGTTTTGGTTTTGGCAAAACCGTGCTCGCGGTTTAGGATTCCGATTTATTTTATTTTTATAAAATCCCTATTTTTTTTTTGCTAATATCACATAATTTGTCTCTTTTTTTTATCCCTACAATATTATTATTAACCCCAATAACATTAATTTCCAATCATTTCCAGTCAATTTTTGTCAAGCAACAAGAACACTGCTACCCCTGTTTCTGTGTGAGCAATGGTACTGAGCAATGTCACTGGAGAATGGAGAGTGACAAGAACACTGCTACCCCTCCTGTTTCTGTGTGAGCAATGGTACTGAGCAATGTCACTGGAGAATGGAGAGTGACAAGAACACTGCTACCCCTGTTTCTGTGTGAGCAATGGTACTGAGCAATGTCACTGGAGAATGGAGAGTGACAAGAACACTGCTACCCCTGTTTCTGTGTGATCAATGGTGCTGGATCTCCTGGTGAGGGAGGTACTTATGGAATCCAAAACCTGCTAGATCCAACAGCGCAACAATGACGTTTTGCCTCGATTCAGATCCAAGGATGCGCGGAGACACCGATCTCGGATCCCCTAAGTTCGGTTGGGCTCGGTTTTCAGAAAACTGAGCCTGAGCATCTCTAGTAAATAGTCCCAATTTGAGCATTTAGCCACTCAAGAAAGTAATAGAAAGGGCTGGCTAATTATGGACAATTCATTAGTGACATATTCTGTATTTTGAGTATAGTGGAATTGCCAAAAATTATATTAAGACATTGTCAGTACAGTCAATTAGCACTTAGTTAAGTCACTATAATTAGAAAAAATGCAAGTCGTCTTTATAGAAAAGGAGCTACTATTCACTTTCACAAAGATACAAAACTGTACAAGCAGCCATAGTTTGACAGAACTTGAAACAATTAAAGTAGTTTATGAAAAGACAAAAGATGCGTCTCCCACGGCGCTTATGTCATTGACGAATTCTGCCCAAGATGGCAGCTGTGTCGCTCAATTTTACATCATCTCACATAAGGAGCTGAGCGGATCTTTTTTACTCTATCCACTTTGATCTGCAGTCACACATACATAGCTACATATTATCAATTGGGGCTAAACATAAATCGGCAAGCTGATCGGGACATCCAGTCGGCAGTAATTTTCTGTAGTGTGCACCCAACTTGATTTAATAAAATAATGCAAGTGGAACATGTTCTGTAATCCAGCCAATCGGTTCTTACATTAGTCTAACTGCACTAGATTGCTAGAAGCTGTTTCTCTTACCGTTGCTATGGGTTACACACATCATTGCTCTCTAACACTTTGATGCTTATTCCATAATGTGGTGCAAAGGTTTTACTGAACTGCAACAAAACAATGTATCTGTGTCACATTTATTACATTTACAGCATATATTTTGCAAATTAAATATAACTGACATCCGGCGACTGCTCTGAAAGATCACTAAATATGTCGGCTATTGTTAAACACCTATGACCACCAAAATACAACTGATCAAGGTGAAAAGAAAAAATACTGCGTGACCTTCACTCTATGACAATATACACCGGAGTGTCTATTCTTGGGGAATTTCCAGGAAATCTTTATATTTATGCTTTATTGTATGTTTTTATAATGATGGTTGGTTGTCATTTACTTGAGAATGTCTGTAAGTGTTCCGTGTTCTACAGTCAGGTTCTGGTAGATTATAAAAAAAAGGTCATTAAACAGGTTATCAGTTCATCTGCTCATCTAATGATACTATTAACGATATATATAGATTACTTTATATCATCGCTGTAAAGAAAAAACTTTCTGTTTAGTAACATGTGCAAAGGGTGGGTGGTCATGTAAATCCCCTTTAATGCTTCCTGCTGACTTTGTGATTTAAATATACTAGTTAATCTTAAAATTTGTACAGTAGATATTTTGTCCACAAATGACAGAGTATTTTTGGAATGTTGCAGTGTTTCCACTAAATTTAAGGTCAGTTTTCAGAAAGTTTACAGTCGGTTTCGAGTCCAGAATATATTTCTTCTACGTGTTCCTGGTGGTCAGTAACGATTTGCATGCCCTGGGTGCTGCTGGAAGCAGAGGCGCCGATATAGGGGGGTGGGGGTACAACGGTGCTCCATAGTTTAAAAAAAAAATGAGCTACCTTTCATAATGTCCGGGATCGCATCGGAACGGGCCGCGAAGTCAATCCACAGTGCCGCAATAACGTGGATTTTTTAGGGTTGCGTACGAAAATCTGCGTTATTGCGGTACCGTATTACCGGCAATACTGCGCAGGTTCCACCGTAACGCGCATTACCACAAACCGGAATGCTAATTGAATATGCCCCATAGTACATATTGTATTGCCTGTGTATCTGTCTAAAATGAATTTTAGATCATTGGGACCCCTGTCTAAAGTGCCCCAGGCCCCCAGAGCCTTAATCCAGCTCTGTGCCAGGGTGTCAGACTGACAACTAGTGCTCTTCCCAGTACCACCCCTCATATTATTTGTTTCAGGTTAACCCTGTCACATCGCCAGCTATTGAATCTCCTTCAATATATCATGCCTAAAGAAGTGCAGCCACGCCCCATATTGACCACACCCCCAACACATGACCATGCCCCTTGGGCGTCACCAGCATACAACTCCCTTACTTCTCACCTTTGGAGTGGGGGGGGGGGCAAAAAGATTCTGTACCAGGGCCCCAAATTTCTATTGCCAGCCCTGGCTAGAAGATGAGGGCATCAGGTACGAGTATAAATTTCTACGGAGTGAATTTACCAGTCACTTTGGTAGCGCCATCGTCCGAGCTAAGACTTAATAAATAATGTAGGAGATGCAGATCGTGTCATCTCCTCGATCCTTCATCTTCTGACACATTGTTACAACAGAAAGCAAGTTGAGACAATTTGCACTTTGCAGTGTCTGGGGTTCCCAACGTTTTCATTTAATGGCTCTAGTGAATCTCATCAGGAATCATGTTATTATGCTGTCACGTAACTGGTGGTGTGATATTGCTGCTGATAAGCACGTCCAGGCTATAAAGTCATGTATTCTGAGAGGGGGCAAAAAAGGTCACAGTAACTAGTAAGGTTTATTTGCTTAGCAATCAAAACCAAGTTGGTTTCTGGAGCTATATTTGAACAAATGAATTTGACACAATCTATCAGTGACTTCTATTGCGACATTAATGACGCTGGATGTTTGCCTTTATGTTGTTATAGAAGGCTGCCTAATTCATTCCCTATTTGTAGCGGTAGAACGATCACCTACACACAGAAGACGGCTTTTTTTATGGCCTTAACCTATGTTCATTATAATGTAACCCACAAATTAACTAGCGACATCAGAGTCATTGCAAACGGATTGTAAAGAAAACCACTGTTTATTAAATGTAGACTTAGGGCGCAGTTGTTATTTAGATAAGTAAGCGAAGAGGCACTGTTATCATAGATGGTACAAGTTGGGCAGCATCTACTGACCGGCACCTCCTTGTCCATCCGTATGGAACAGATTCGGAATTGAACCTGTAATTTAAAGTGTTTTATTGTTCTGTAAGTCGCTTTGATAACTATGTATCTGCAGACAGAACAATACCAATATTTATACCAGCAGCGCAATCATGCGCCAGTCTCTTGGCGCAGATTATGCTGACCCCGAGCCGGATCATCCATTAGGCTAGGTTCCCATCTGGCAGGGCCATCTTAACAGTATTATAGGCCCCTGGACAAAGCAGTGCACCGGGGTCCTACCTACACAACCACTCACCCACTTATGTACAATTAGTACATGTATGTTTATTTTCGTCAAGGTCAAGATATGTATTCGCAACAGCAAGATCACATGTACTGATAACAGCTGATACTGAGGTGATTAGTCCACCTAAGCGTTTTAATAAACGGGGCTTGAAGGATCTAAATAAATCTCCCGGAATAATATAGTGAAAAGTAGGCAAGCCTATGGGGCGCCAATGCTTGTGGCCCCCCCGGGCAACTGCCCAGTGTGCCCATGCATTAAGACAAGATGTCGATGCCGTCTGGGGCTCGGTGGGCATTGAAGGGCCCGGACCCTACCCTGAACCTCTGTTGGGTTTTTTGAGAAAAAGCATAGGCAAACCAAGGGGGGTTTTCTAGTGCCTAGAAACCCCTCTGCAAGCCTGGAGCACTGTACAATTGAGGTGGCTGTACCCTGTCCCCGCTTCACATGGCTCTGCTTGAAATGGGAGAGCTGCGTGCAGCTAACAGTAGTGCACACTGCATTGCCCATGTATATAATGGGGATAGGAAGAGTTGGAGATCAGCCAAGCACAGTCTAATATTATAGCCACGCCCCATGCATGCTGGTCACGCCCACTGGTGGCGTGGTGTGGAAACCCCCCCTCTACAAATCCTGCGTTTGCCCCTGAGAAGGAGGATGAAGGGGGCCCAGATCTGTTTCTTGATTAGTACCCCAATTTGTCTTTCAGGCTCTGCGCTGACCACTTCTAGTCCCACTGTCGTATCATTGTATCACAGTTGGCAAAGTTAAGTTACAGTTACTATCTCGCGATGTGGCTTGTTATCCTCCCAGTGATAGCCACCAGATTCTGCCATCCATCTAAATTAGTACGGTTCTCTCTGTTCTATAGATACATAATTTTAATGATCTGCATGGTAAACTGCATTTGCTTGATGTTATATAGGTTGATATAATTTCGCTATCATATTTATATTCACTGGAGTAGAACATTTATCTTTTTAACTCGAGGGAACATACTCTCCTTTGATGTGCATCAGTTTAGTTGCTGGTGTATCTACCCTTTAGGGAAATCAAAATGGGCAGCAAATAGCTCGTCTTTGGGGTCCAATAGGCTGCGGGGATGTCACTGGGGCTCCAGAGCCTAAAAATATCACAGTGCCGCTGGGATTTGGGTTTAATAGCTGCTCTGAGATACTCTGACGTCTGAACTGCCGGCACAAAACAAAGTAACCCAGAAATCCAAATAGGTTCTATTCTAAACAAAAGGTAATAGATATTCTATGCGGTAAAGTGTCAGACTTTTATTTCAGGGCGTGTGAATTCTGTTATTTTATCCATCTTAATAAAAAGAAAAACAATAGATAGAAATAAACTAGTTATTTTTCATGCAATGAATATTGTAATACAATACCTATTTTCCAAGTTCAATAACCATTGCTTATTCACGTAACCCATATGTAGCTTATTACATACATATAGGGGGATATTTATGAAGAATACAGGTAATTGCATTTTTCAAGTACAATTTCGTAAATTGGGTGCTATGGGTAACGCACCTTTTCTGTGCAGTTTCTGTAATAAAAATGTTATATTTAAGGAAGTAATTGTTACACAGAACATTTAGAATGTTACAAAGACAAGCATTCCGTGGCATTCTGACCTCTTTCATAGCTGTACTAGTTAATGAAGGCACAATTCGTCCGTCATCCACTTTATATAAAAACATATTATATTCACCACTATTGAATTAGGTTGTAGGAGATATGACTAGTGCTAGTATGTATATTACATATAAAACTGCAACATCCCTGTGGAATGGCTCTTGCTGAATCCAATAAAATTACATTCTGGAAAAAATGAACATTATAAATATTTATTTATTGTACCAAAAAAGCCCAAGGTAAGGTGGAACAGGTAGGAGTTATGACTTCGGTTGGGAGTATTCTATTTTTTATGGCTGAAAGTGACATAGGGCTAGATTTACTAAACTGCAGGTTTGAAAAAGTGGGGATGTTGCCTATAGCAACCAGATTCTAGCTGTCAATTTGTAGAATGTACTAAATAAATGACAGCTAGAATCTGATTGGTTGCTATAGGCAACATCTCCACTTTTTCAAACCCGCAGTTTAATAAATATACCCCATAGTCTTGCATACAAATGGGTGTGGTTTAGAGAGATTGGGTGTGACCTATATTATTCTGATTTTCATAATGGGAACGTTGGCATGTGTGCAGATGGTCGTCGTTGTTTAAAAATACAATTTCATAAGGAAAACAAAAAAAAAAAAAGCTTTTGATATGACAGAATGGGAATTAAAGTAGATGTAACGTATGGTTAATTGCTGGAGAAAAGACAATCTGCAAAATGTCACAGTAAATACCCAAACTCAAGGAAGACGTTTGTACCGGGGGGAATTCAAATCATCTATGTAAAAAAGTACAAGTCGAGTGAAAAAACAAACACTGTTATTTATAATACCCTGTGGTGTTTTGGCAGGTTTTTAATTTCATTTAATTCTTCTGAGGTTTTAGGAGGTTTAATTTAAAGGGAAACCCTGCAAAAGACTTGAATAATAGTAATAACCCCCCCACCCCCCAGGTAGCAGAGAACACAGGACCCAGGGTTTACTTTTCAAAACTCCAGATCCAAGTGGGGCTGATATAATCTAAATTGTGGCTACATCAGGGGGCTGTTTGTTTAACGGAGGGGAGTTCATTAGCTTTCTGCTTTAACCATTGTTTGTAGTTGGTACAACAGCTCCCTCTGAAATTCAATCGTGTATCAGTTTTCTACTACGTGGATCAATAGAACAAGTCCCTCTTAGAGGGAATATGTATCATATTTATATGTAGGGATTAATCTATGACCTCTGACCCCCAGAACAACATGTGTGACTGGATCATATAGCCCACTAAATGCTTTTTACCTTTGCAGTCTGGCTGGACCAACATGTAGCACTTACCCTCATGTATCAAACTCCCATTATCCTATAGATTGTAAGCTTGTGAGCAGGGCCCACTTACCTCTCTGTCTGTCTGTATTACCCAGTATTGTTTTATTACTGTGTTTGTTCCCAGTTGTAAAGCGCTACAGAATTTTGCTGGCGCTATATAAATAAATGTTAATAATGTTAATAATAATGTCTCAATTTATTTGTACACATTAAAAATACTATAGGGGAAGTGTTAGATAAAGTAGCATTAGTAATTGTGGTATAAATTCAGTAATATAGGGTGAATTCACTTATCATCAATATCATTACCATCATCATCACCATCATCACTATCAACAACATCATCATCACCATCACCACCACCATCATCACTATCACCATCATCACCATCATCACTATCACCACCATCATCACCACCATCATCATCACCATCATCATCACCATCATCACCACCATCATCACCACCACCATCACCACCACCACCATCACCATCACCACCATCACCATCACCATCACAATCAACACCATCATCATCATCACCATTATCATCACCATCATCCTCATCATCATCATCATCCTCATCATCACCATCATCATCATATCATCACCATCATTACCATCACCACTATCATCATCACCATCATCATCATGACCATCTCTATAATCACCAACATCATCATCATTATCGCCACCATCATCATCAACATCATCACCATCATTATCGCCACCATCATAATCATCATCATCATCATCATCATTGTCGTCATCATAATCGTCACCATCTGTAATTTGTAAGGCACCACAAACTCTGCAGTACAGTCAGCATTGCAGATCATCCAAGCACAATTTAAACATAAAACCATGACAGGTACATAAAAGTCGGTACAGAGGTAAATGTTAGGTTTCAGAGCTTGATTTCAGCCCTATCCACAGTTTGTACACTGAGCCTGAGTAATATGTAACGGTATATAGTTATACATCATTTGAACATATTGCTTTTGTTCATGGTTTTTGTTTTGTTTTCCACCCTACTGATTTTCCTCCGCATTCCACTGATATCACTGTATATTGTGTATAGCGTTGGGCAAAGCGGTGTAGAAATGATGTCCGTGCAATGTTGGCCATGCTTGGTATCATGGACTGTGTCACACACATGAAACCATCCAGATGAGAATAAAGAAGAGAAGTAGTGGAATATAAATAACATTGTATTATTTATGTGTTTGAAGAACACAGGTTGTTGTGGATTATGTCAGTGTCCCTCGGGGCTGATGGTTTCATCTTGTGTGGCGTGCAGTCAAACTTGTGGAAATGAAAGTCATCTTAGACAATTTAGAATGCGGAAGGATCAGAGATTCCTTTTATAAAAGCAAAGTTTAGATGAATTCATTATAGAGTGATCCTACATAGGGACCCCATGCTTGGTTCCATAGCTTTACCCAGAGTCCTATGATGCAGGTGGTTTATATACAACATTTCTGCCATGTGTAATAACATTATTCAACTTTAGCCTATATTGTAAAATAAAGGCAATATAGGCACAGCAAACAAAAGGAAAGTGTCATACCAATTAGGAAACATATAATCATCATCATCAGCTATTTATATAGCGCCACTAATTCTGAAGCGCTGTACAGAGAACTCACTCACATCAGTCCCTGCCTCATTGGAGCTTACAGTCTAAATTCCCTAACACACACACATACTGAGAGAGACTAGGGTAAATTTAATAGCAGCCAAATAACCTACCAGTATGTTTTTGGAGTGTGGGAGGAAACCGGAGCACCTGGAGGTAACCCACGCAAAGGGACCTGTTTTTTTGCCTATTTCCCCCAGATTACTGACCCTGTAAAACACAAATTTTGGTAATATACATCAACTTCTTAGAACTAAAGTCAAATTACTGTACACTATGTCTATGTTGCATCTTACTATTCTATGCTTAATTTATTTCTTACCAGGTAATAAATCCTCCAACAATTCATACTTAGTAATCATTCACAGAGCATTATAGGCCATTTCTTAAGATTGTTGTGTGATATGTTGAATTTTTTTATTTTTATTATTGATGTTTGGAAACTACCAGAAATACTGATTGCCTCAATGACGGGATCTAATAGGGCTTGCAAACAATTTGGCAGATTTTCCCTATAAATTGACATTATGCTGAAATCTCTCTTTTTTAGTAGTCTTCTCAAAATACTGTTTAAGTTACTGTGGGAAAGACACTTAGGTTTGCTGAAACTGCTGAAAAGCACAAGTGGAGGTGTTGACCATAGCAACCAATCAGATTCTAGCTATCGTTTATCTAGTACATTCTACATAATTATAGCTAGAATCCGATTGGTTGCTATGAGCAACACCTCCACTTTTTCATTTTAGAAGTTTTAGTAAATCCAACCCTTAAAATGGTTGTACACCTCCAAAATAAATAACATATTGGTCTGTACAGTAATCATGCAATTTCTTTAAAAAGCCTTGTGTGATTTTTTTTTTTCTGGCTTCTGTGTTTCCCAGCTAAGTATGGATATAGGACAGATAAAGTTGTTGGATAGATTGCAGAACTGCTGTTTAGCTCAAATAACACCGTATGCACAGAGTACAGTAGCGCTGCATAGTGCACAATGTCCATTATAGTTAGAGATGCTTAGGCTCGGTTCCCTGAGAACCGAACTTAGCAGATCCGAGTACCAGTAATTTCGGCCTTTTTCGGAATTGAAAACGAGGCAAAACGTCATTGTCGCGTCGTCGGATCTCGCGAGTTTTGGATTCTATAAATACCGCCCTCCATGGCGATCCAGCGCCTTTTCACGGAGGGACACAGAAGGGGTAGCACAGTCTGTAGAGCAGTTGAGCAGCGTCATAGGAAGAATAGAAAGAGGAGGGGTAACAGTGTTCTTCAAAGTCTCCAGTGACATTCAGGAGAGCTCCATTGCTAATTGTGATTGCTGAAATCGAACTACTAGGTCTGGCAGGCTTGGTCTTCTAGATCTGCAATCACATTGTACTGTGTTATATAGGTAACATACGAAGAGGAGAGCTCCATTGCTCCATTGCTAATTGTCATTGCTGAAATCGAATTACTAGGTCTGGCAGGTTTGGTCTTCTAGATCTGCAATCACACTGTACTGTGTTATATAGGTAACATACGAAGAGGAGAGCTCCATTGCTCCATTGCTGAAATACAAATAATAGGTCTGGCAAGCTTGGTCTTCTAAATCTGCAGTCTTTGTTTGAAAGTGTATGAAAATAATATTGTGACCTGTCAGATGGTCAAAATTGACTGCAAATGACTTGAAATTAGTGTTATTGAGGTTACTAATAATGTAGGGGGGGGGAGCAAAAATATGTGATTTTAGCAAAAGAAAAATAGGGATTTTAGAAAAAATCGGGATACAAAACCAAATCACGCAAGTGAGTTTTTGCCAAAAGCAAAAGCAAAACACAAAGTTAATCCAGTTCCAAAACCAAAACCAGAACACGGGGGTCAGTGAACATCTCTAATTATAGTGCGTTCACAGGACACTTTTGGGAGCTGTCCCCATTCACTGAAAAATCCGTTCCACCGTTATGCTTCTATTTACAATATAGAGCGGATGTGGTATCCTGACAGCACGGATAGCGTTTCTAGGCACTAAAAATTGTTTTACAACTGGAACACTCTGTGGATTAATTCTTATTGATGTTAAATCTCACCAATGAATATCACACATAATGTGAGCATATCAAGGCAGACAAGTACAAATGAGCTATTACTGCCTAAAGTGGGGTAATACGAAGGAAGACGCTATCATAATATCGCTGTGACCTTCAAATCAATAAGGGTTGACAATCGCCAGAATATTTTGCTTTTGTAGAACCTTTTGGTTTTTTTTTACAAGTAATAATTTTAATAATGAATATTTTCTTGTAGAAACAAGTCTGGATGTCAAAGAGATATTTGTCAAAGGTCAATTTTATTTTTCCCCATTTTCATGTGAATTTACCTATCTTGTCCTCTTTTACTTTTCAGCAATGGTGCATCAAAATGCAGGAGATTCAGCGTGTGCAAAGAAATCAATGCACGATTTTTAAAATCTATTTTACATTATTTTATATTATGAAGATGATCATACATACTTGCCAACTGTTCCACGTTGGCTTCAGGGATATCCCGGGGGAGGTGGGCGTGCGGGGTCGGGGCTTGACGAATCACATCATTATGGCCCTGCCCCCTAAACGATTGTCACAATTTTGGCCAATTATAACAGGGGGTTGCTAAGATGACACGATATTTGTGTCATTAAGCCCCCCACCCCCGCCACTTATCTATTGCTGGGGGTTGCCCTGCTCTCCCGGGAGGTCTCCCATGAATGTCTCCCGGACATTCGGGGATAGTAGGCAACTATGCGTTAAAGAAAAGCAGCTAATGAATCTCTAGAGACTGAAGTGTCTTTTACATTTCTGTCTCCATTACTGAAGTCATGTTGTCTTACCTGTCAGTCTCTGATTAAATCTTGGTCTCCATAAAAATGGCCACCTCCATAGGCTTCAATACATGGACATAGGACACAATTTTTTAACTGTGTCATCATGCCACAAATGGCGAAGCCAACCACATCTTGTACTGGCTCAGCATCAGGAAGAATGCCAGACTCTTCAGGGAGTGAGGGAGATCACCCCTATTTCAGAGAGTCTCCCTGACATTCATGGAGAGTTGGCAAGTATGAGATCATAAGTGCCATAGTTGTAGATGGAGATCTATCCAACCACACTTTGGTGTAGCCAGGGTATTTATAAACTGTTGGGCATACTATATACTGGACTGTGAGTCCTTACAGCGCTGTATACTGCTTTGAGATACCTATTTTTGCATTGCTGATGTACTTTAATCACATCAAGTAAAAAGTGCTAACATGGGATTCATTAAGGAAAGTAATTAAAAATAAATAAGTAACTTTACACCTTGCCAAAACCATGTTGCATTGGAGGGGGAGGTAAATTTAAAATGCGATGGCAAATTTATAGCTGGGGTAGGGGGCATGTTCTAGATCAACTTTAAATTTCAGTGTACAAATAAAGCTATCAAGTATTTGTGTGCTATATGAAAAAAAAACAGCCAGTATTTATCCTATGTGCAAAATAATAAACTAATTTACACCCCTTGTATTGTAACATTTTGTCCAAAGGAAAACATATTCTTTTTTTTTTTTACCATACTTTCCATAATGAATCAGGTCCATAGTATTCACAAGTGGGGCGGACGGAATGTAATTTAATGCCCATTTCTAATACTGATACTGAATTATACTCTTAATTTCTATTAATATAGAAAAGTTGTATTTAATGGTGCATTTCAAATGCTTTAGCAGTTCACATGTTGCAACGTCTAGCACCATGGAGAAAATGTCGGTACTCCCTGTTCAGTTGTATTTGGCTGTCCCAGCAGTCATATCAATGATCACATCATCAACGTACCGCCCACTTTTAGAGTAATCATCACAAGCCGATCATCAAAAGTTAAAATAATCCATCTTCTGCAAATTAATTTATATAACCTTTTGTATATTACATACATATCAACTTCACATGTACCTGGAAATTTTAATTTTACAATGCATTTAACTGTTTTTGAGTCATGTTTCACATTAAAGAGCTCGTTTGGGACAATCCCCACTTTTAAAGAACCCGCAGGGAATAACAACACAGTGATATTTGTTTGCAGAAGTAAAATAAAGTAAACCGTGTGGAGGTGCCCTGGGGGAGGGGGGGATTTAAAATGTGCCAATGTAGTCAGGATAGAATCTAAACAGAAACAGAAAGGTGGAAATGTCCTTCTGGACCGCCCAAATTCTCCTAACTCTAAGTAATGTGTATAATACCCCCTAAAAATAGTATGTGATATTATTCTAGAAGTTTGGTATAATAAATTGTCTTTCCTATGTCAGATTATATACTTGGAAAGGGAAAAGTTTCAATGCAGCTTAAGTATCATCATCTTCAGGCATGTTATATATTAGGGGCATGAAAATGAACTGGCACAGAGAAAGTCTGAGACTCTTCGGGTAAATTGGGCAGTATTAGATATTTCAGCGCTCACTGTCTCCATTTACCATGGTCTCCACTTAATCAAATCTAATCAATTCACAAGCTGTATGTGGAGCACCGAATTTTCTATCCTTTTCCCTCAAGAATTAATTTACTCGAATTTCAGCACTGACATTAGTACATTGATGACAATTCTCAGGTACAATGAATTCTTACTGAAATCTTCAGTTATTCCTGAAGCGCACACTAGAGATCACTTTGTTTACGTGTGCTCAGATCACAACAATGAATATCGAGTTCTCTCTTCCGCGAGCTTGTTTTCGTCTTGTCAAATATGTTGAACTTAATGAGATAATGTGCTCAACTGTGCCGATTCCATTGTTCTAACTAAAACCTTAAGAATTACATTATTGGAATGATACATTAAAAGTTAAAGTAAAAATACCTTAAACCCACATTTGTGAACTTTAAAATGTACGTACCTACTTTTTCAACAGCATGAAGAGGTCCTAGGGAACAAACACTCAAAGGGGGGAGGGGAGGATTTGAGCCCATGTGCCTGCTGGCACTTATAGTGCCACAAGTGTGCGTTATCATTAAATAATACGTTTTGATCTGTCAATAAATTATAATACTGCCCGTTAATATAATAATACACAAATATTGCCCCATGAGATAATTAATTAATTAATAAATTAAATTGATAAATATATTAATAAATGATTGTCCCTATCAAAAATATTGTATGTCTATTGTGACTCCCCTTATGTTTTAAATTTTAAGATATTTTGATAGTTTGATGGTTTGAGCTATTTCCCTCTCTGCATAATCAGCCTTTTTACTGGCGGTTTAGCCAAAACCACATGCCGTCTAGTATTTACTGTACTGTATACTTTTGATATACCCCTAATTTCTGTAGTGTGTACCCAGCCTATTAGAATGCCCGCTGAATCTGTCTCCTCCCTCTAATTTGCATAGTCGATTGATGGCAAAACAACGTAGTTATTGGGTTTCATAGTACACATCTAGTTTCTAAAATATAGCTGAATTAGTTTATTTAATGGATTATGATACATTGTATGATACATCAGGATAATATGAATATTAGTGATTACAGGAGAAGTCTCTCCCCCCTAAAATCTAATAAAATATTGTCCAAAACATACAAAGAAAGATAGAAAATAAATAAATAACTTATGATCACTATGTAGCGATGCAGATCAGTCTCAGCCAAACATGTATTGTACAATGTGGTTTGTAGACAGTACTGGGACAGGCCTCATATATATTGTACTGATATATACTGTACATAATTCAAAAAATATGATGGAGCGTTTGACAAACAGAAAGAATAGAATAGGGTCTATGAAAATCCTAACTATGACCCTGTGATGGTTTCCATTCTATTATACTTTAAATTCCCCTTTGTAAATCAGGAGCTTGCTCTGGGACCTCTCTCCCTCTACGTGGTTACTAGAGGTTTCCAATACCCCCAGCGAAGATCATTTTGCCAACCAGTGCATTAGACCCAATTGTTCTCTATGATCACAGTTGTAGCTCATCTAATCAGCTTCTAGGTGATAATGGTGCACAAAGCTTATTGTATTTCAACTGCATGCTGGGCAGCACGGTGGCTAAGTGGTTAGCACTTCTGCCTCACAGCACTTGGGTCATGAGTTCAATTCCTGACCATGGCCTTATCTGTGCGGAGTTTGTATGTTCTCCCCGTGTTTGCGTGGGTTTCCTCTGGGTGCTCCGGTTTCCTCCCACACGCCAAAAACATACTAGTAGGTTATTTGGCTGCTATCAAAATTGACCCTAGTCTCTCTCTCTCTCTCTGTGTATCTATGTTAGGGAATTTAGACTGTAAGCTCCAAAGGGGCAGGGACAGATGTGAATGAGTTCTCTGTACAGCGCTGCGGAATCAGTGGCGCTATATAAATAAATGGTGATGATGATGATGCTGGTACAGGTTACTATCTCCCAAATGCTGATTTTACTACTTGGAGTGAGGGTGGTGCATTCAGGGAATAACATTTGTGTATGCCATTTTGTTTTTAGGATTAAATTTAGGAAATTTAAGGAAAAAATATATAGTACATAGGGACAGTGCGAATTCTGGAATATTGTCTTTCACCAAACACAGGTGGAATTATCAAACCTTCTAAAAAAAGGAAAAGGGGAGGTGTTGCCCATGGCAACCAGTCAGATTCTAGCTATCATTCTCTGGAATGTACTAGATAAATGATAGCTAAAATCTGATTGGTTGCTATAGGCAACACCTCCACTTTCCTTTTTTAAAAGGTGTCACAAACGCCCAGGCTGTCTCAGATACAGCAATCTGAAACATCTGGCTGTGACTGGAGTTACCTTGGTCACTTACCAATGAATATACCTTTTCTGCCACCACATTCACCAAAACCACTTATTAATATTACACACTTAAATCCCATACGCACGTAGCATGAGCCTCACTTGGCTTCGTAAATGCGCAAAGATTAAATGTATTTAATCCGAAAAATGTTTCCAAGGCTTAAGTTCAAAACAGTTAATAACAAGAAATACAAAATAATTTGCACAAATAAGTTTTAGGAATAAAACAGGAAATAAAACCAGAGTCACTAACTTACTAGTGTAAGACTTGGCGTGGGAGAAGTACACTTTGAGAGTGATGGCACATTCTAACCAAAGGACTCATGACACTTGCATAAGTCACTGGTGTCAGTCAGCAAAGCACACTTTACATTACAAGGTTACATACAATACACACATTGTCATAAATGAATATTCAGGGGAAAGCAATAATTAGTGATTATGCGCAATATATAATCGCCACAGAAGGTTTGATAGATTTGCCCATTAGGTATTAAGGATAAGCTGGTTTAATATATGTATAATAGCTTAGGGCTGCACTCTTCAGTGTTTCAATTACATTTACTTTTATACAACGTCACTTCAAGGAAGCCTCATTTATTGTCAGAAAATGACAGAATGTCAATGTTGTTATGATAAAGATGGACCTTTAGAAAGAAATTCATTTATGTCATACTTTCAGCGAAAAAGAATCCCTTCCTCATTTGTGGTGTTTATTTTATCATTAAATATTCCCCGACGAGCCATGTCCTCAAGGAATCCTCATACAATCTGCAACCTTAGCACAATCTATTCTCTGCAATTACCTTTTACTGGCATCACCTCTGATACAGCACAAGCACAAATTACAGTCAGCTTTCATTGTTTGTCAATAATCATATTGTTCTGTACTATAATTTGTTTCTCATACAGTATGGTTAGAGAGGAACTGTCGGTCTCTTGTAATCACAGTCTGCATTGTTCGGAGCTTACAGTTGGAAAGATGTGCATAGAAGTATAACAATGCTTACAAGTGTATAGAGAGGAATGAATCTATTCTTTAGTGTCAAAATGGCTCAGTGAATAGTCCAAAGGTGTACAGCATCACAGAACCATTACTGATGTTGTTGAATTAAGGCTGCCTTTTTTTTTTTTTAAAGGAGTCACAAAACTCTTCCCAGAGTGAAAATAATAATAATAATAATAATTATTAATTATAATTTGTCATATCTAAATATTGCGCTGGTACTACCTCTCCTATTTTGAGCCTCCCACACGCAGGTCAACATTGTGAGTGTTTTAGACCAGTACCGAGCTAATAAAACTCTACAGACAAGCCTTGGAGGATACATTGTTCCTTTTTGTTTCGTTCTTCTAACATAAAGTTCTATATTCTACTGAATTCTAAACTCACATTTGCATAGAAACAGAGACAATCCTTTCCTATTTCCGAGCATTAATTATCCAGTATGACAATACCAATCGAAAGTAATAGCTTTAGCCCAGTTCCATAAACACTGCATACATTTTATATCAAGAGTGGCTGATGAATCTTCTTCGCTCTGCCAATAATGACTGTACAGTTTGGCTCTTGCATGCAGTTAATTTGAACTAAATTTGTAAACAGTTATGGTTTTTTGTCACTGAGTTTTTTTTGTTTAAATTATAGCAAGCTCATACATCTAATACCCCCTGACATTGTCTTGGACTGAAACTCTCCACCCTTTATTACACCCCCATTTTGAGCCTATTATAAGAAACAAGGGTTTTCAACGTGGATCCTGGCCCAAACTAAATTAGTCAATTTTCCAAAATGAGTGTAAACTATTAATTTAGAAATTCAGATTTCTTGGTTTATAAATTAAAAATACATTTTAAATGTAAGTGTTTATTTTATTATATTATGCTTTCCATAGTAAGCTGCCTTTTATGTTACTTTGTGGCCAGTGAAGTGCCTTAACAGCTATGGTTTCCAAACACCTATTCTGACGTATCCAAGAGTACATGTAGAACATAAGAGTCATTTGGAGTAAGCCTTTAATTAATTTACCTGTGCTCAAGAGTCAATTTTTAGCAAAAATTTACCTGTTCACTTATAATCTTGGCAGCATGGTGCTTAGTGGTTAGCACTTCTGCCTCACAGCACTGGGGTCATGAGTTTAATTCTCGACCATGGCCTTATCTGTGTGGAGTTTGTATGCTCTCCCTGTGTTTGCGTGGGTTTCCTCTGGGTGCTCCAGTTTCCTCCCACACTCCAAAAACATACTAGTAGGTTAATTGATTGCTATCACATTGACCCTGTGCTGCCCCTGTATTCAGACATTTGGGGGCAGCAAACCACACCTGGTCCGGGGGCACTTGCACCCTGTGCCCCCCCCTTAATCCGGCCCTGTCTGCAGGTCACAGGAATACAGCAATATTGAAGATGTTTTCAAGCATGTCTTTGAAGCAAGTGATATTTATTTGCTCTCACATTGGTTGAAGGTACCAGTGATCAGGTCAAATGAAACAAGAAGAACATTTCAGTGTACAAGACTGTGCTTTTTATACTGATTTGGACACATGCTATTTTTAGAATCAGGATGCAATGTGTTTACACAAACATATATTTACATGCATTGCAAAGCCAACAATATTTACACTTAGCTATGAAATTCTAGAGATGTTGTGATGTCCTGCATCTGGTTTTCAGATGCAGAGAAGCTAGGAGCCAATCTTAATTAAAAGTTCCTGCCTTCAATGTTCAATTGTTCAATGTTGAACCTTTACACATCAATAGATCTAATCAGCATGGGGCCCCTCTTCAGACAGTCCAGAATACACATCCCCAAAGAAAGGTACAAACCCCAAACAAGCCACTTCCCCACATCACGACACACAAAAGACTGCCATCCACAAAGGCTTATTGTATCAGATATATACCTTAAGAAATAATGCATCTCCTCTAGCAAGGTTAAACAAGAAACAAGTTTCTTCCCCTGGTCTCAGAAATTCAATACTCAGATCAGTATTGACTGTTAGCCCTATTATCACAATGGAATTCAGTAGATTTGTAGGGTGTTTTCCATTGTACATATAGCCTTTATCATCACACCTTTCCCCTGTTTCTTTCAGCACTGTCATAAGTCCAACACCAACTTTTTTTCCTGCCATTATTACATTAGCTATATAGGTGTAAAAAAAATAGCTAGTCGATATATTTCATCACCAACCTGTATATTTTTTCCATTGCACTGACTGGTGCGAAAATTGAAATTTTTTACGGTACTTTCTATTAGCGTCATTAACTGTATATATGTACAAATACCCACGTCTTTGCCTGAGAGAGAACATTTAAGCTGGAACAGGGGAAATCATAGATAACTTGACTTGGAAGGCAAGTAGGGCTGTTAGTGTAGAGTGCTAGCTCCTGGGCCGCAGCTTTCATAGTTTTCATGAGATGTGGTAGAAGCTGGCATGGGGGGGTACTATGTAGTAGAGGAATAAAATGACATTTGAGAATTATGGGTCTTCTGGCAATAAAGATGTAGGGAAGTAGCACTATATTTGAAATAAAGTACAAACGGATGCCAGCCGCAAGTTCTGTTTGTAAAACCTAAATTCATCAACTTTCTAGAGGCCTCCTGTTCAAAGGAGATAAGAATTTCTCTCTTCAGGGCTGTGTCGAAGGAAAAAAATCCCATTCTAATCTCTTCAGGAAAATATTATTTAATTATACAGATGGTCATAAAAAATATTTTAACGTAAGCTCTGGAGATTTGCACTCTGGAGTTAAACACACAGGAAAACAAAAAAGGTATTATAACTTAATACGAACTTGTCTAATCTTTCCTGCTATTGTATATTAGTTATAATCAATTATTTGTTTTACCAGTTCTCTTAAACATCCAGTTACAACTGTTTTCTATTATCTAAAGCTGTGAAGATTATTTAAGGCAAAATGAAATGAGGGATTTTAAATTCAATAAATAATAAAAAAAAAAAATTATTTTCATTTTAAACAATAGTCAGATTTAGAATGATTTTAGAAGCAAATCAGTCACAAATTGAACTCATGACCCCATTCATATGTTAACTTATTTTATTACCCCAGTTTTTTGGCTTGAAGACACATCGAAATCGAATGAAGTTATGGCAAGACATTGTGTGAAACTGAGCGTCACGACAGAACAGGCTGATTTGTAGCTGTGCGAAGTTCCGTTGATACCTTTAATGCATTTAATGTTTACTTTGCTATGCAACACAACTCCATTCTGCTCAATTTGGAACTTTGCAAACTTTGGTCAACGCCGATCCTTTTATTCTGTTCTGTGGTGGGGTCGGGGGCAAGACTGGGAAAACTTACGGCCAAATTCTGTTCGTGAAATGGTTGAAAATTCACAGCCAGATGCTGAATAAGGGGATTATTTTGCGTAATAGTGTTGAAAATTGTACTAATCTCTGATGGCAAACCAATAGTGACTACTGATAAAACTCAATGAACAACCATTGTATGGAGATGAAAATATGAATATTACCTCATTATTCCTTTTTATGGGATAATATAGAACATTGGTATTCAAGTACTGCCGCAAATAGATTTTGGTGTCAGTGTGGCAAGTTTAGGGTTTTGGTGCAACAAGGTCTTGTGAACAGTGGACCTTCAGTGGACCTTCAGTGGACAGTGGACCTTCAGTGGGCAGTGGATTCTCATTGGACCTTCAGTGGACAGTGGACCGACAGTGGACCTTCAGTGGGCAGTTGACCTTCAGTGGACAGTGGACCTTCAGTGGACCTTCAGTGGACAGTGGACGTTCAGTGGACCTTCAGTGGGCAGTTGACCTTCAGTGGGCAGTGGACCTTCAGTGGTCAGTGGACTTTCAGTGGGCAGTGGACCTTTAGTGGACAGTGGACCTTTAGTGGACAGTGGACAGTGGACCTTCATATAATCTAACAACCAGCATAGTCATTGGCTGCCAGACTTTAATTGGAATGGCATTTACTGGAGGAGAGTCAACTAGTGCAATCAGTTACCGAAATTAGCTTGAAATCAATGCACTTAATAGAAGGCCAATATCTCGGCTCTCTTCACTTATAACTGGTGGCACTACAGATAATTGATGGCTATGGGGAAGCACTATATACACAGTGATTCATTGTATATTACTCTTTAGAATTCTGCATTGCATACTGTTTGCCAGTCAGTTCTGCATTGTGTGCTGGCAATCAGATGGGGCTCTGCGTTATATAGCAATCATCAGATCTGGTCTATGTTATATATCTTGGTCTTCATTTGGGCTTTGCGTTATATAGCAATCATCAGATCTGGTCTATGTTATATATATATATATATATATATATATATATATATATATATATATATATATATATATATATGTATATATATTGGTTTTCATTTTGTGCTCTATGATAAGCAAACTCGCTATCCTAAGGTGCTGCAACATATGTTTGGAACTACAGTATTTAAATGACACATTGATTGTAGGGAGCAGTATTATATGCCAAAATGTATTTCCCCTTGGATGCCAAATGCTGAATTCAAGTTAAATGAATATTTTTAGCACATAACAATTATGACATTGTTGCATTGTATCATTACGTTTACCATGTGGACATAGGAATTTTTTACTGAGCGCCATTATATATAGAGATTGTATGATCTCCTAGTATTTTACTGCATTGATTCTATCTGAAACTTCTAGGAAACCTCTCTCCACTCTGATAAATTGGTCAATCCATATGAATCAGTAATACACTGTAGGTGCCATGCAAATTGCAAACAGTCCCCTTTCTTGTCTGTCAGCTGTAACAGACACAACAAAGGAATGGGATTCATGACCAAGCATCTCATGTTTTTATAGTAGCGAAATATAAGTTGCAGTTGCTACATGTGTGGTCTGCTCTACTGTGAAAGATAACAATATATCTTTATGATCTACAAATAAATAAATATATATATATATATATATATATATATATATATATATATATATATTAGTGCTATGCCATAACGCCACCTCTCCTACTGCCTTCCCATTACAGTTTCCATCCCGCCACTCCTAAATTTCAACTGTATATGTATGTATGTATATATATATAATATATAATAAATGGGGAAAAATGATTATATATATATATATATATATATATATATATATATATAAAGTTAACCCATGCATGATACTCATGCATTCTAGTCAAATCAAGCTACTTAAGGTGTTAAAAAGGTTCTTGTCATGCATTTGGGGCTAGCCCAGGCCTCCTCAGGGGAAGAGCGTTACTTCCCGACGCAAGCGCCCTTTTTTAACGTGGTTTTGTCCACATGTCACCACCTCATCATTTTTCTCCATCACCTCATCCTTCATCTTCATCGCCACATCCTTCATCAAGCTACTTAAGGTGTTAAAAACTCCCCACTGTCACCTCCGGCAACCACCAACCACTATACATATATATATATATATATGTGTATTGCACGCATATATATTTATAGAGGGGGTGGGAGAGGTTCTGGACTACAGGAACCCCCTCTAAATCCATGCCAGATGAGTTCAGTAAAGTATTACTATATGTCATTCAGCACAGATAAGCTCATTTATTTCCATTTATCATTATGCGGATTGGCATTTGCCATCAACCACAATAAAATAAGTTTGCAGTAGACGCTTGTCGATCACTTTTCAGCATTGCATCTCTCAACATGGTGCTACTCTCATTTTATAATTTATTTAATGAACAATGTTTCAATGAACTGTTCCTTTAAGTGGAGTTTGGTCTCTTACTTTTTTTGCACTAATTGTTCTGCAGCGCTGAAAAAATATTTTATTTTTTACTATTAGATTTCCTATAATGTTTTCTAATAAACGACTATATCGGCAACAATTTTTCCAAGCTGTTTCTAAAACTGTGAAGTTTTTTTTTTCCCCATGGGATACAACTGTTTTTATTCACATTTTATTTCTGCTATTCTCCATTCATAAATAATTGAGTCACCAGCTATTAGGTTTTATGTGACAATTGGCGTTGCACTCTCTTTGGCAGGAAGTTGAGCTGATTCAGCGGACACTGAGAATTTCCTCCAGCGAGGACCACGTTTTATTTTTTTTTTGTTTGTTTGAAGACTATAGAGAATTATTATAAGTTTCTCTCTTCTACAGCTACTTTAGCCGCATTATTTTTCTTTCAGCTTGTTTTCTCTGGGCTTGATTTATGACTGATAAATGTCTCAAAGAGAGCTTCACAAACCGTTCTTTCACATATAATTGGATCTGCCCCGGCTTGTTTCGTTTGCTTGCATATAGAAATCCCACAGGCCCTTTAAATACTTTCAAATTTCAGATGTTGCTAGAGTAAGTGATGAAATTGCTGTCTCCCATTTTAATTGTGCATTTGGGAGTGAACGTTTTTGTGGAAGATTAAAATAAAAATGATGTATTGGGGAAAGTTAGAGAAATGTGCCATTAATTTAAAGTTCAGTTGCAGTGGTAGCACGCTCATGACCAATATTTAAAGTTGATGTTACTCTGGGCATTGAGTGAATGAGCCCCCAATTAGTAATTATTCAGCCTACATGCTCATTCCCATATTTTGAACACCCCCCATTAACAAAATGAAGAATGGGTGCCTGGTAAAGACTAATTAGTGAAACAAATTAAAGAGCAAATTAAAAAGTAATACATTACATAGATTAATTTATAATATCTCGCCCCTGTACAGCTTCTCCTAGGCTTGTGCCAAGTTGACCTGCATAGTAACAATGGAATTTCATGTCATGATTATTGGCTTCAGAAATAACTTTACTGTATGAAACCAGATGTTTTGCAAAGGTGCGAAGTTGCAGCCATGTGATCTTTTTCTTCACCATTCCACGGTTGCAGTGACATAAATGAATAAATAAATAATAAACAGAGAGCGTGCCCTTTACCCCCCTTGAATACTCAGCCATTCCCACTGCTACCCATCCACTGCCACGAACAACAGACGCAAAATGACCGAGGGTAACCGGAGCTTCTCTACCAATCACAAGCAGCCAGTGCGGGAGAACGCTTGCGATTAGCTTGCGTTGACGGGGGAGTAACGGCTACGATCATTTAGCAGTAACGGCTACGATCATTTAGCAAAGACCAGATTGCTTGGTGATTTTCAGAGGGGAAGCTAGGGACACTTTTCTTAGTTCAATTTGAAAGTGCATTATGACAAAATTTTGGGTGGGGTATGGTACCGACACCCACTATTCTTACCAAAAAAACTAAATAGTAAAATGACAACATGATGAAAATCTACACTTACCTTAATATTGACGGCATGGATTTCTGAGGAGTCTGGTAATTCCGAAGATGCTGCATGCTGGCGTTGGATTGTGACGTAGGTGAGTAACGGACATTTGGTACAGGCTAACCCTAAACCTATACCTACCCCTAACCCTATCCCTAACCCTAACCCTAACCCTATGATTAACATACCTCTTTAAATGTCTTCGGTGACGTCACAATCCAGCGCTGGTATGCAGCATCTTCGGAATTACCAACCGTCACATGCCAGACTCTTCGGAAATCAACGCCGTTGCTGTGAAGGTAATTGTATATTTTAATCTAGTCATTATTTTACTATTCTTTTTTTTTTTGTAGGAATAGTGGTTGTCCGTATCCCAAGCATCGGGATACTGATTACCACCGCAAAATTTTAGATACACATTGCAATATTTAAGGTGTGTGTATCATACAATGTATTAGATTTTCTCGTAGCAACCGAATTTTCTATTCAATGTCATGTCACATGTTTTACCTTGTGGGATATGTCCTTAAAGTGTTCCTGTCCTATTCCAACATGCAACTTATGTGCACGTTGCGTTCAGACTTGAATCAGATCAGCTGTGTGAAAATTGAATGAGCAGTTCAATGTTTCGCATATTGTATAGAATCACTTTGAGTATATTACTTCGCTTTGTTGTATTTTGTTATTGTTTTTCTTAAAATAAAGTCAATGCAATAGATTTGCCATTTGCCGGTTTTTAGAATTATTTAGTGACTGATTAATGATAAATCAACAACTATTGGCGGTTTTGTCTGGTGCATTTATATGGAACCTGTCGTGTGAATGTCAAAATCTTTCATATTCTTTACTGAAAGATCAGTGACAGAAAGAGTTTTGCCGTGTATTCCTCAGGTGTGATATTGAAAACAAATACATTTTTCTCTGCCTGTTTAAATAAAGCCAAATATACGGTTTATAACGTCATCCAATCCAATTGATCAAACTGACTATATATTATAAACAGCTGTCAATGATATATAGATTGGTTTAAAAACGAGCAGTGGGGAATGATTTAATTGGAAACAAAAACTGAAATCAAGATTGATGGATGTACACAAATTATGCTAAGAAGCAAAATAGGGATGATAAATGAAAGCATGAATGTAAGCAGTGCTTCACGGGTAGTAAAATCCTACTTTTAAGTCCTAATTAACATGCTAATTACATTTACCATATACTTTTAAGCAGAGAACACCATCTGGAGCTTTATTTTTTTTTTGTATTAGAGCCCAAAAGACCAGACATTGATGTCTTATTTTTAATCTCCCTGTAATGCTGCTGCAAAAAAAAAAAAAAAGCTATACATTTACCAAATACAATGCAATGTAATAATAATTTTAAGCTCTCTTAAATGTCCTGTACATTGTGTAAAGGGCTGGATACAGTTTTCTGCCTCCTCTGTGGTTATCCCACAGAGGTCAGTCTTCATATAGGCAGCCAAGCGTATGAGTTCATGGTAGGCTGACCAGGTTGGAATGCCGTCCCCTCTGTTGGTCTTTAGACCAGACGAGTGGAGGTTGGGATCACAGCAGTTAAATTGTAGGACTCCTCTGATTCCTGCAGTGTTTAAGGGAAGCCACACTTTGAATGCAGAGCGATCAGTATGCGGCTGACAACTCATCAAGGAAGTCCTGATAATGTAGAAGTCAGGATCCCGCAGCCCTGCGGGGTATATATATCATTGGACGTAATGACCTTTGGTCATCGAAAACAGGTGTTTCAGCCAGCTCCATGGCTTTGCCCCAGACATCAAGTGGTCATAGCTGGCTATCGCGGGTAGTAGCCTCCACTGACTATAAGATTGTCTGGGTTTTGCTTAGGGATGTGCACCGGTCACTTTTGGTGTCTCGTGTTTTGTGTTTTCGATTCGGATTTGCTTGAGGTTTTGGGTTCGGATTTGTTTCGCAAAACACCTGACGAAAGGTTTTGGTTCGGATTTAAGATTTTGGATTCGGATTTATTTTGAAAAAAACATAAGTGTTAAAATCAAGTTTTTTTTGTTTTATTTTCACTCCTACGCTTTTATTAACCTCAATAACATTCAATAACAATCATTTCCACTAATTCCCAGTCTATTCTGCAGAATCAGTGAACTTTGTAATATTGCAGTACCAATGGACTTATACTGCAGGATTGTTTTTGGATATTTTTTTTTAATTTCTTTTTTTTATAACTTTTTTTTAAAATTTTTCATGCTGTGCTGTGTCCTTCTAAGGGCATTAATATTTCACCAGCACAGCACAGCACGAGATATAGCAGGACAGAGGACCACCTAACACAACCTCCCTCTACCCTGATCAATGGCCGAGTGAAGATGGCGGCGACTAGCGGGGAATTTATAGGATCCGAGTATCGCGAGATCCGACAGCGGGATTATGACTCAGAGCCTCGGTTTCAGTTTTGCAATTGGCGGGAATACCCGGATCTGTCTCGGATCCGGCTCGGATCGGCAACGTTCGGGTGGGCTCGGATTTCAGATATCCGAGCCCGCTCATCTCTAGTTTTGCTGGAGATAAGCCTGCCCATGCAAAGTCTGTTGAGCAATGTAGCTGTACAAGGACCACTGCAATCCTTGCTCTGTTATCTCCATCTCAGGATGGCAATAATAGAGAACATATTATGAAAGGCACATGCTGGGTCACACAGACACATATCTTCTCAGACTGGCACGGCAAAGAGATGTTAACCCTTACCACTTGGGGCCAGTATCGCCGAGGTAGCTGACTATGGCTCTGCCTGACTATCGCTCTTCTAATATATTGCATCGACAGGTGGGATTTTTATATTGCTCTGGTAAACAACGATAAAAAATAAGCCTTATTGCCGGATAATAATAAATATTCCCCTGAGTCTGGTATAATGCCCAGAAGACGGTTGGGCATTCCAACCTGGTCGGTTAAATGTGTACGTGCACACTCTACTCTCCAGCCACTATATGGGGTAGCAGTGTTTAAGAAGCCCTGCTCAACTCGGGAGAGGGTTACATTTATGGAAACAGGGGTATGAAGGAAAGGGGGTATTAGAAAAGAAAAAAAAAAATTAATTCTTAATTTTTTTTTTGAAGGCATGTTTGCCCCAACATGACTGATTACTCCAAGCCAACAAACTGACAGATACATATGGCATTGGCAAACCAAGGGGGGGGGGTGGGGTTCCTAGTGTCTGGAAACCCGCCTCCAAGCCTGGGGCACTATAAAATTGAGGTGGCTGGACCCAGCTCTCTGCTTGAAAAGGGAGAGCTGCACCTAACAGTAGTGCACGCAGCATTGCCCATGTATATTATGGGGATAGGAAGAGTTGGAGAGCAGCCAAGCACTGTCTAATATTATAGTCACGCCCCCATGCATGCTGGTCATGCCCACTGGTGGCGTGGTGTGGAAACCCCTCTCTACAAATCCTGCTTTTGCCCCTGTATGGAGCTCCTTAATAGCCATGTATTTATAAATACAACTCATAAAGTGGATATCAGGAATCTTGATAGTACATCTCTTTTTAATAGTTAGACAGACACATCCTGAAAAGCTCACACAGCCTATGACAGGCAGTTAAGGATGCTATGATATGACAATATACCAAAGATAAGACAGGTGCCGTACTCTCATACAGACACACTGATCTCTTCCTCCTCTCTTACACCTCCTTTAATCTCACTAACCATTCTGGCTCCGACTGTGGCTTTACAGGAGCCCAGGGAGAAGGCCAATTCAATAAATAGAAAGTCACAATAATGAGACTTGCTTTTTATTGCCCAGCTCAGTGCGCTCACGGAATTGTGTTTTCTTGTGATTATAGTTGAACCAATTGATGTTAACAGATGGAGGAGGGAGTGTCAGTGCCAGTCTGACAGTCTATCTGTTTCAGATTATCTTGTTTTCATTAAATGTGTGCACTCTAGAGGATAATGCACCACATACTGCAAAATATAATGTATCCCCCCTCCCGTTTGCCTTTTGAGTGGTGCAGGTGAATTTATCCATGGCACCTACCTCAGGCACACTCTTGGGTCAGCCAACTGACTCGAGCTTATTCACGGTCACCTTAGGCTTCGGTGAGTAAATCAGCAAACAGGTGTGCCTGCACATGCAGGTTTAATAACAAAATACATGTGGTACAGAGGCAGTTAGTGTAGCCGTGTACAGTTACCAGTGTTGGAACTACTTGATGCCAGAATATCTCTCTAAGGGTTCTAAATGATATATGGATGACACTAGTAATAACTCTTTTATAAGCCAGCTTGTATTTTAGCTTTAGTGGACTGTGAGCTAAACAGACAGGGGTTACCGTCTTCTGGGGTAGACGGCGGCACTTCAGACAGACCAGCCAAGGATATCCCACCAATCAATTGTTTTGGTTTGACTAGCCAAAGCTAATTTTAGTTTCCAGTCCTAAAAATAAACAAACAGCAACAAAATCCGTGTCTGTCCAGCACTAACTAAATACACAGGAATACCCACTCTCAAGTGATGGACCTTGTGTCCCACACACATACAAGACTTGCAGGTCACCATTTGCAGTGTCTGTCAGGAGGTATCAAAGCTCCTCCTCAGACTATGAAATGCAGAGTAAACTGCCAAGCAGCTTTTTGTCAGCACTTTGCAGGTGCAAATCCTGATTAGTCTGCTGTGAGATTGGGAGCTCAGAATACCCATACCGGTCCTTATGTATGGAGCCCAACCTTCTCTCTCCATACATAACCCCAGGGACTATTACAGGATTTCCTGAAGCTGAATACACTTTTTGGGAAGCTTCTTCCCATACAACACAATCTGGGGTTTTAGAGCCTATAAGATTGTAAGCCTGGGATATATATTTCTGACATTCACCACTTGCCCAGTGCTCCTGTCACAGGACTTTTAAAAAACAACTGAAGCTACGGCTAAACATTGATATATGTCAAATGATATGTATTACTGAACTGAATAATATACATAAGGTAACTGAAGTGTTATACTTAACTAAATTTGTTCTTCATGCTTCTGTTCACTCTTTTGCATCAGGTTGCCATGTTTTGAGGGAGATGCTGCTCTTATAGAGTGACTTGCTCTGCAGAAATGCACTATGTGGATTGCGCGATTAATACAGAGAGCCGGGGACAGTGATGTCACAGCAGCTCAAATGACTGCAGTCTTAGCTCTTTGACCTGTATCAGCTTATAGCAAGACCACGTGCTAAAGATGTGGGAGCTGTAATGGATTGTAGACATATTACTATATTTTTTGGCAAACATGCAGGGGAATGTCGGGTTAACACAGAAGTATGAGTTCATATGTGAAAATTCCAATCTTGGGAGTGTGTTGTTCTTTAAGCCTATGTTAAACACACACACACATAATGAACTAAAACTGCATCTAATTGAGGTTTTGTTTCAGAGACAAAGCTGTCCACTTGATGTGACATTATGCTGGTTTATGAAATGGTTGAAACAATTATTCCGCATCTCAATTGACTACCTTCAGCCTGACCTCAGGATGCCAAGATTTCATGGCTTCATTCTCTAGCTGAATAAGTAATTACACTTCCATTTCTCGTTATGAATCAGGCAGCAGGGGGTTGTATACAGTTGTGTATTCTCGTGTTCTTAGATTGTAACTTTGCGAAACTATTTATGCAGATGGTGAAATACATTAAGCCATTAGTCTTCTGAGAGTCGAGCCAGACAGCCAGCTATAAATGGCACACAGCTTAATGAATTGCCTTGAACGAGGAACGGAAGAAAGTTATGAAGAAAGTATTGTTCCAGATTATTTGTCAATTTGCTGTGATAAATTTGTCACCAAGGGCTAGGATTACTAAAGAGGAGAGAGCCGTTTGCATGAATACTCGCGTCAAATTTACCAGCAAGGGTTTTCAAAATTGTCAGGAGTTATATAGCAGAAAATGAGCAGTAGACACATGTCCCAAGATTTATTCAAATACAAGAAAATTGGAAATCTACAATTGTTTTTTTGTAGTTCATGATGACATTAATGACATTTAAAGTGAATTTCTTACCGACACTCAATAGATATCTGAACACATAATATACAAATAGAAGTGTTAAATGTATTAGTTGTCAGCATGAAGTTAGCCATCTACTTGGCATATAGAATTATTCATGAGTATTAATGAGAGTGTTATATCCCATGTACTGCCATGAGCAGGATCAATCTACTCCTGGGAAACTTTCTGGGAGATTATCAAGCTGAACGATCACATGATCTCAAGAGATCTTCAGCCCGCAGGGCAGCCCAAACCGTTTAACTTAATGCCTAATATACGACAGCAGGAATTGCAAGACAAAAAAGTGGGAGCACAGTTTTATAGCTGATTATCTCAACAATGGTTCTGTTTGAGTGTTAATAACGGCTTTCAAGCAGTCTGTACTATTTATATAAACATTTTCAAAACTAATTCCTATGCAGCCAACAGGAAGACTATGTATCCACAAATACATAGGGGTATATCTACTAAACTGCAGGTTTGAAAAAGAGGAGATGTTGCCTATAGCAACCAATCAGATTCCAGCTATTATTTTGTAGAATGTACTAAATAAATGATAGCTAGAATCTGATTGGTTGTTATAGACAACACCTTCTCTTTTTCAAACCCACAGTTTAGTAAATATACCCTATAATCTATCAATTGGGCATGCTCAAATTGCAAACATTGATCCATATTATGAATAAAAGTATATATATATATATATATATATATATATATATATATATATATATATATATATATATATATAATTTCAAAGTAGAACATCAGGGTTTTCTTGGTCATACCTCATTTGGTGATTTGATTGTTTATGTGATTGATTAAAAGGCCTTCATCAAGCCTCTGCCTGTGTTGGCTGCTTTAGGTGTTTTTGGGAGAGTATGCAATATACATTATGAAAAATAACAAGGGTGGGTACATTTAATTCGTATCATATGATCAATGTCACCTGTAGCCATGTTGGATCCAATAAACCAACATGTGTGGGTAAAAATGACAACCAGAGTTTTGGTGCAGGAAAATGAAAATGATTTATTTTAAAAATGCCAGTTTTCTTAAATATTTATGGTAGATCAAATATTGCTTAAAAATGACAATATTTGTCTTATAAGGTGCACACAATTTATTTACACATCTTTACAGGGGTTTGTTTTTCCAGTTGCAGCCCAATAGCTGAACACAGCTCCCCCAGCCCGACTATGTATTAGATTACATTTCTATAGCAGGTGAATTATATGGTGAACAAATGCATTTTTTACCACATGACTTGATTTATGTCTAATGTTCTGTATTTTCATAGCCCATTTAAGCACCAGCAAAAAGACTGCAGTGCTGTATATTGAAAGAGTAGGTTCCATCGATAAACATAAAAAACATACAAAAATATTTCCAAGATGTGACCATAAGAAATGCTAACGCTAAAATAAAGCAAAAACTAAACAGAAGATAATTGTTGATCATTGACCGCAGCTAGACAGTAGCAACCAATCAGATTCTAGCTACCACTTATCTAGTACATTCTAGAAAATAATAGCTAGAATCTGATTGGTTGCTATGGGCAACACCTCCACTTTTCCTTTTTACAAGGTTTGATAAATCTATCACTTAATGAATTACAGTAATTTGTTATTATTCTGCAGATTCACCGACTTTATGTACCTTTACCCAGTTTTTCCTATGTAATTAAAAACAAATCTAAAATGGTGCCAAAACAAAGCCACATTTGCTACAATAGATAAATAAACCTATTTTACAGCTTAGCTGAGACATCGCAAAATCAATAAATGTTTTGTGAACACTAACATAACATGTAACACAAGCGATGTGCTCCTGAACATCCAAGGGTTAAAGTCAGGCTGATATATGCCGTATTCCAACCACTTAGTCTGGTGTTCTTTATCAAAACACAATTTTACAGGTGAGAAATGGATTTCACTCTGTTAGACCACCTGCGGTGTGAGGTTAATAATACAAAAATTGCTCAGTGGTTATGTGGTTAAAGGCCTTTCTATTTTATCTATAACAGTAAATATACTTTGTAATGCGACTAAGAGGGGCAGAACTACCGTGGTACCGTGGGGTGCAGCTGTTACAAGTCCTGCGGTCTGTGGGTCCTGTCAAAGAATCAGGAAGCAGCAGTGAGGCTGCAGACAATTTCTCAGCTGAATTTGCCTGTAGTGCAGGCTGTGACTACTGCCATAATAACCAAAAGCAGAATGTGATTGGTTATTAATATAGGCTGCCTCCTATCAGCAGCCACAGACTGATTAGTAGAGGGAGCTTCAGAAAGCCGGTGAAGGTGAGACATCGTTGCCTTCATATAAAAATAAATGGAGCAATCAAAATCTAGGGCCTGATTCATTAAGGATCTTAACTTAGGAAACTTCTTATTTTAGTCTCCTGGACAAAACCATGTTACAATGCAAGGGGTGCAAATTAGTATTCTGTTTTGCACATAAGTTAAATACTGACTGTTTTTTCATGTAGCACACAAATATCAACTTTAAATTTCAGTGTACAAATAAGCTATCAAGTATTTGTGTGCTACATGAAAAAACAGTCAGTTTTCTAAACACAAGTTGTGTTCACATTGCGTTCCGAGATGAGTCAGGCCCTGAAGCTTTTACTCAGCAATTTAGAGCCTATTGTCCTAAACACTTCCCCAGTGTGACACTGGTATTGTTCTCCCCTCAAACACATATCTTAAAGTGAAATGTTTATACATGCAATATGATGTTATTGTACACTGCTCAGCATCCTTTCCCGGGAAATTGACAAGTGAAACTGTGTTTAAATTTAAAGTATGATTTAATAAATCCCTCTTCCAAAGAACACTAGCACAGATTGTACCAACTTTGGTAAACGTATACTCATACGTCCATCAACAGCCTGATCCAAGCCCGATTATGGGTGGTGGCAAAGTGGGGGACAGGAGAAGGTGTGAACCAATAGTTTCATAGCCCCCAGGGACTTTTGCCAGCCTTTTCCCTCCTTGGCTGTGCAAGTAACACTGGCCTTTGCTGAAGATGTTTGTGAAGCCTAAAGAGGACTCAAGAAGCCGAACACTCCGGCCCTTTGTATATAATTGTAAGGTGGGCTCCCATATGTCCCTGATTTGCCAGGACAGTCAAAACACTGTATCTCAACACCGAAATTATTTGATCTTGAGGTGTATTACTTACATCTTACTCTGCTCTGATGCTGACGATGGTGTTGCCTTTTCCTGCCTACCTTATTTCCTAGATGTCCGTGTGTAGCCAATTTTGAACAATTAATGCAATAGGCACCCTTATCCTACTTCAAAGCACTTAAAAACGAATCTCTTGATTGGGTTAACAACATGCCGACTACTTCAGTTATGTTCTGCTGTTTCAAATTTTTATTTTTGTTACACATTTCTGCATTGTATTATACACATAGTGTCGATTATTTTAAATCCTGCTCAGCACAAATGTGAGTATAAATCACTTTCGTGCAATTAACTATTAATGATCATTAATAACAAAAAGATCATGAAGTTATCCTACCCTTATAAATATTTTTTTCTGCATTTAATCCATTTAACATTGATGCTAGATATGACATTATACACTGATGATCATACTTGGAGAATTTATCCTCTGGGCACCTTCTAAACATGTAATTACTTTTAAGTAAATGAAAAATGGACATTACTTATTGTGTCCTTTGGTTATTCTCCAGCTAAAAATAAATTGAACTGTGTGTAGATATTTTTAATGGCTTTTGTTCGTAAATATGTGTTGAGTGTAAGCTCTTGTGGTGTTTTGATTCATTACAACCTATTTATCTATTACTTTTATAAGTATCTCCTAGTATTTATTTTTAATCTTTCTTTTTGAGCTAAAAAAAATAAAAAAATTGATTTTGTTCTCAGACAAAATTCAATTGTACCCATTACTTACACACAGGTAAGACAACAATTTTCTGGTATGTACCAAAATGCGGCCAATTAATTCACTAGGAACTGAAGCCCATAAAATAGTTTTAGAGTATAGGTGTCGGGCACATTTTAATAATGGTTTCAGTTCCATGAATGGAATATATATTTATATTTGCGTTTTGTATTTGTGTTAGCATTTAATTACATTTTATAATTAAAACATTTTCACATTTATTAATAACTGTCTAGACACTGTACTCTCCTGTGCATATGACAATTCATTGTATTATATTATTGTGCATAAATAGGAAAATGTTTTGCATTTACTACTAACATCTCTACACTATCGTGGGGTGATACACACTTGTGCTTGTATTGTTCAGTCAAGGGCATGCTATACATGTGCATGTGAATGTGTGACTATCTGTGTGGAGTTTGTATGTTCTCCCCGTGTTTGCGTGGGTTTCCTCTGGGTGCTCCGGTTTCCTCCCACACTCCAAAAACATACTGGTAGGTTAATTGGCTGCTAACAAATTGTCCCAAGTCTGTCTGTGTCTCTGTGTGTGTGTGTTAGAGAATTTAGACTGTAAATTCCAATGGGGCAGGGACTGATGTGAGTGAGTTCTCTGTACAGCGCTGCGGAATCAGTGGCGCTATATAAATAAATGATGATGATGATGATGACTCTTTTGCTGCATACGGTCAGGACCAATTCTGCAAGAGCCCCGATGTGATCTTGAATACTGTTTGTCTGCCACCAAGTAATTATTGTTTGAACTGCTGTTCTTGAGAGATTATTCCAAAGTTTCTAATTACTCAATGAGCTTAGCCTGTTCCTAATCCATGGTGTCATAAGATCGGGTTAGGGGTACCGACTCTTGAGGTTCGACGACTGCACTTCACACACTTCAAATACATAAATCACACCAGTGCAGTGTTTTGGTTCAACTTGTCTACGCTAGATTTATTCTACAGACATAAAAATAAAAAAGCAGAAATAAAAGTCATAGCCTATCCAGCTTCTAACTTAACACACAGGAACTCCCTCTCTAAAGTGAAGGACCTAGTGTTCCACAGACATACAAAGCAACAGAACTTACAGATCGCAAAAAATCAGTATCTCTCAGAAGCCATCTGACTTCTTCCCCAGGTATTTTAGAGACTGAATGAACTGCCTTGCAGTCTTTTAACAGCACCTCATCGGGTGCAACTCCTGATTAGTAGCAACTTGCTAGCTGGTAAGAAAATCCGAAATTAGTCTTATAAATGGAGCCCGTCCTTCTCTCTCCATTCATACCCCAGGGACCCTTATACAGGCTCTTCTTACAGCCGAACACACTCTTTGGGAATCTTTTCCCAAAAAATAAATAATCTCTCTGGGGGTTTTAAAACACAAATGACAGAAATTCAGGACTTATGTACCTGACATTTAATACATTCTCAGTCTTCTGTCACAGTGAACAATTAGATGTTCTAAGTTATCTAAACCCAACAGCTTCCTATTTCCCTCTCCTGAATATTGGGGTTTCTACTTGGGGTCTTTTCTTGTTACTTTTACTATTATTACCCATTGACCGAACGGGCTTGTCCTAGACTACATCTCTACTTGATTACCTGTGTATCAACATCAGCATGATTAACCGCTCCACTTTTACCTACCTTGATCTTGGCTCGTTCCTGATTCCTTCCACTGGACTCTTTCCCTAATACCAGAATAACCAGAAAAGATGAAAAATTGATGAAACTCATTTACATTTTGATGAGCCAAATCTTTGCAACACAGCTTAAGCCATCTTGACACTCTTTGGAATGTCTTTGCATAGAGATATCATATTCAGAGAGGCTTATCTTAAGAAAAGTGAAAATAAGAGATGAGTTTACTGAGTTCTTGAAACTTCTTGAAACTTCAAATACTTTGTATGCATATATTAAGTTTAGCATTCACATTGATCAAAGACTTTCTGTGGAGACCAGGGGCATCTGCCCCAAGCCTTAAGTATAAAAGTTACATACTACCACTTAAATATTCTTTAAAACTACCTCTAGTGAACCTGAAACAATGCTGCATTCAATTTGAGGACCTGACGGTGTTAAGACTGGTAACAATGTATTTAATTCTCCTACCAGTGTCAACCAGTACCAGAGGGAAACATTTACAGAAGATTGCAGAATAATAAACCGTTACGGGCACTTGCATACTAATTTATCTGATCTTATACCCATAGTTCCCATTTATTCCTTAGCTTGTGACTCACAATCAGTGTTCGCCCTAATGTTTGTCAGGCAGTGTGCATTATTTAATAAAAAGGTTCAAATGCGTGCACTGTCTGCCATACAATATAGAAATCATTCTTGTAAGGTCAGTACAATACACAGAGCATTCTAGTGATCGTCATACAATACAGAAAGCATTCTTGTGACCTCAGTACAAGATATAGAGCATTCTCGTGATCACCATACAATACAGAAAGCATTCTTGTGACCTCAGTACAAGATATAGAGCATTCTCGTGATCACCATACAATACAGAAAGCATTCTTGTGACCTCAATACACTACATAGAGCATTCTCATGATTGCCATACAATACAGAAAGCATTCTTGTGACCTCAGTACAAGACTTACAGCATTCTCATGATCGCCACAATACAGAAAGCATTCTTGTGACCTTAGTATAATACACAGAGCATACTTGTGGTCACGTGACAATTCAGAGAGCAGAGTAGTGACTTCTATACAATGCAGATTTGCCAGGTATCGGGAGTCAGACGTTCACAGAGAAGCGAGAACGGTTCATAACTGGGCCACAGATCTGAAGCCGTAGGCTGTAGTGTATTGATTCTCCCTATATCATGTCAGTGGTGCCTACTTAGAACTTGAGAGGCGGGACTAGGGAGGGAAAGGGAAGTCCAACGTAGGCCGAGTGCAGAAAATGTGCGTTGACGCAAGTGCGGCTGAGACAGACCAGCACAAACACATACACACGCGTACACACATACATACACACACACATACATACACACACACACACATATATATATATTTATTTATATATAAAATGTATTTGCTACTCTCACTTGTATGTGAGAAAACTATTATATCTGCTGTATTATATCAAGCTTAATAGCATATGTGTTTTTATACTGGACGGATTTTTGAGAGTAAATTAGGTTTAACCTGCATCCATATTAGCAACATGCTCAGTGTTGCATCAAATCAGAATGCAGCTGGGTGTAAGAATGCCAATGCGCTCCTGGAATGCACTATGTTTTTAAATGTGCACTGATTTTATATGGTTATACGTGTGCGTACAAGAGCACAGCTGAGAACGAACATCGCTTACCATCCCGCCATCGATTGGAAGACCAGAGCTTTGATTTTCTCCTTGGTAGAATGCTATGTTACATCCTGAGACACCATCTGATGCCTTGTAGGGAAATAGTATCTCACAATTGAGGAAATGTATATAGGATTATTTTGGGAGTTTTGAGAGGTCTGTGATAAGGATACATATGATTAATTGCCTCTCCATCTACCATATGATTGTCCATTGATCTTCGGGCAGGAGCTGCAATACCTTTCAGTTGTTTCTGATTGAGGAGTTAAGTTTACTTCAACATTCTTCTAGTAGATTTTTAATCAATATTGGGAATAAGTTTCCAAGTATCTTCAGAAATTCTGGGTAAGATGAAAACCGCCAAGCAATCTATAGAACGATACCTCTGATAACCTTTATTAGTTATCTACAGTATGACTGAATGGTCTTACACACAGCAAAGCTTACTTATAAAATGCTCAACATCGTTCCTCTTCTTAAAGCCCTTTTTTTTTGCAAATTAGCTTTGTCATCTACCCTTCCTGGTCTCAATATCCCTATTGCCATGTTGTTCCCAGCTGTCAATGACAGACTTATAGCCTTACAAAAAAAAATCTGCATCACGCAACACTCCAAGAAGCTCAGGCACGCTATAAAAAAAGGTGTCAGATACCGTAGAAGTCTCGTTGATAACCATGTGGGAGATCACGTTAGGTTGTTCGGTATGGACATAAAATTCAAATTTCTTTTCTTTCTTAATAATTAGTTCAAAGGTTTATTTCTCAGTAGATATAGGTCCAGTCACTTTTTGTTTAAAACTCCCCAATTCCATAGCTGCATTCAGTTTTTGACTCAACTTGATTAAAACCCCTCCAGTAAAATCTGTTTCCTGCATGCTGAACTCTTGCCTCATATCCAATAAGGATGAACTACAAATATAAATGTGTTCATTTTTTGTTTATTTAATGAGAGAATGTTATAAAATATAAAACCTTGTACAGTGGGTGGGTTATGGCCCAGATGAACAGAGGTAGTCACTTAAATGATTACATAAACCCCAACAAAAATTAGGCCTACATGACAACACCGATGGAGGGCTTACCAATACTCTTTTCCCCAATGTTTTTTTAATTTTTTTTTACAAACCATTGTACCGCCGGTACAGCCGCTGGCTGCTTAAATAAGCAGGGTAATAGCAGGAATGACAGTGTCGCTCTCTGTACTGACAACATTTCGGGGCGGACGGCCACTTGATGCGCCGCATTTCTGTCAAGTCTCTTTTCCAAGAGTACCTCTAAGCCCTCCATCGGTGTTGTCATGTAGGCCTAATTGGTGTTGGGGTTTGGTTACTCATAATTTAGTACCCAACCCCAGAGGAAAGATCTTGGGATCCTTATGAAATTGTACATGCTCCATCACTTGTTATAATATTCCATCAAGGTTAGGTTAACAAACCTGGAAACAGGTTTCTCAAAATAGATACTCCAAGAAGGAGAAATGTCAGGAACTCAACCATTTCGGGGACTCCACCCTGGATTCTATGTTGCTGGCTTGTTGCTTTGGTTGTCTGCTGCTGTGAAAGTTATTCCTACAGTTCTTGAGAGACTGTTTCTAGGGATTTCTACTTACTATGAAAATTAGCTACATGTTCCTAATCCACAGCCAATCCGAGGGAGCAGTTAGATGTTTAAACCCAGTAGCTTCTTGTTTACTTTGTCAGATTTGTTGTAGGTTTTACTTGTGAGCTTGTCTTGCTACTCCTACTGTCGTTACCTAAGTACCAAACCAGCTGGCCCTTGAGTAGGTCTCTGTCCTACGTATTGACTTTGGGTTGTGCAAGTAAGTGACAATTCTGCCTGCACTGACCCTGGCTAGTTCCTGCGTTCCATATGTGATACATGATCCATTGTACTGAAGTTATGTCAGACGAGCTCTTCATTCTGAGCTAATTGTGGCAATGCATATATATATGCAGAGGAACTTTAATGACCAATTTCAATGTTCTCTTATATAATACAACTTAATGTTCAACAATGTAAACATACTGCTTGATAGTTCAGAGTCAAATTATTTAACAAGCAGCAATCACAGCTTAAATGATCAGGCAATCATCTTCAAACCCCCTTCAATCAGGCCTGTCTGGATGTAAATTATAGCCAACCTCTCATGTGTCTCAAGTCTCTGCCTGTCTTTTACATGGAAGTGCTTGGATGTCCTTATAATACCTACAGCATTCTTTAACAATCGATTCATTGCATGATCATATGATCTCCAAACCCCATACTCATGGGGGTAAATGTATCAAAGTGCGATTTTGCAACTCCAGCGATTTTCTCGGGAGAGTTGAAACTCGCCGATGTATGAAGCTGAGATTTCATGCAAAAGCGCCAGAGTTCTGCTTCTGTCAAAATCGCTACTTGCAAAATCGCCAGAGATCAAACTCCCGACTGTTTGCCGCTGCAGCTATACAGCTCTCAACTGTATGAACCTGCGAGTTAGCAAACTCAGGAGAATTTGCTTCAAAACACGCCAGATACAACACGCTGCTTGATAGCAGAGATGACCAGAAATTTTGAACATGAGTGTCAAAATCGCAGCTTGATACATTTCATGTTTTTTTTTCAAAACTCGCGATTTGCCGCGATTTAAACACGCTGGCAAACTCGCACTTTGATACATTTACCCCCTGGTCTTTACAGTAGAGTTCTACTATGGGTGTTTTATATTTTTTCAAGTGAAGTTTATCACTAAATACTTAAAGGGATATTCCAGCTTTCTCGTTGTGCTGTAAGAACCTGCCTGGCCAACCTGTGGTTCTCCAGATGTTTGGGAAACTACAACTCCCAGGATACTCTACCAGCTATCAGCTGGTCATCTGCTAGCAGAGCATGCCGGGGCTTGTAGTTTCAAAACACTTGGAGAGCCAAAGATTGTCCAGGCTTCCTCTTGTGCTCAATATAGTTGCTGACCAGCAAAGGTTCCCCCCAAAAAATAAGTTTCAGGACCCTAATGTATTGAAAAAATAGCAGTTTTTCCCATGGATAGACCCCCACAAGGGGTAGGCCTGAGTCAATTTTATTTGTATGTAGGTTCATGTCATTGTGTAGACAGCATGTAAATGATAATTTACCTTGTAAAGGACATCATAATGATATCGTAAGCCACCAAGACATTGTTTGACCATGTAAAACATGAAGACGGACATTTACGAATTTTATGCAGGATACTGAGTTCATGTCATAGAAAATTTGCCTAATCTGAAGTTACAATAACTTGTAAGTTTAATGATCCCCCACAATTCTAAAAATATAATTTACATGATTTATTTCTGTAAGGCAAAATGTTTGAGCTTAATGGCCTCAGTAGCAGGGCCATCTTTTCCATTGGGCACAATGGGCAGCTTCCCGGGGGCCCCACGGGCAAGGGGGCCCCATAGGCTAGGCTCTTAATGAGAATAAATAATCCTGCAAAAAACCTACAAGGGTCACTGAGCAAGTACATCTATCTATCTCTATCTGTATATATCTATATCTGTATCTGTATACATCTATATATCTATATCTAGGGGCCCCGGTGCACTGCTTTGCCCGGGGGCCCATAATGTTGTTAAGATGGCCCTGCTCAGTAGTCATTACAAAATAATTGTTAGAGCTTTTCATAATGCCTATATACTTGCGTTTGTATAAATGTTCTGCCAGTGGCGAGGGAATGCCATTGGTTTACACAAAAATAAACCATTATCTCAGTCCAGGAAAATGTTTCAATATTTTTGTACTTATTTATTTTCTCCAAAACAATAAACTTGCCAAAACCGATGTTTCCCTGCAGTACACACAAACCTCATTCATTCTAGAATGATACATTTAAGAAAAACACATATTCTCATTCTTGGATACACATAAAAAACATCATGAGCAAATGTGGAGATCGAGCAAAATAAACAAAAAATCCTGGACGTCTTTTGAGAGGTAATAGGAAAGAAAAGTTGTTATTCTGAGGAACTGTTGACATTCTGTAGCACGGAGTCTTACACCATCAGGAGACCTAATTAGGCCATTAGCAACGTACATGTAAGCAGAGCGTTTGTGGTCTAGAGAAACGTGGAAATAGATCCATCTTTGCAGAAGAATAAGTCCTTTGTGCTACGTTGTGACACCATGGAAAATAAAAAATGAAATTTCAGCAGGTTAACGTGACTCATACCTCTTGTCAACACGCTGGAGCATCTGCTACCTTTGCATGCCGTATGGTTTAGCAGCTGGTCAACGTTCCGCATACAGAAAAAAATGTATCAAGCTTAATGAATCGTGTATAGCAGTCATTACAGTGTATCTGGTGCCTATGCTCATCGGCTGCAGCAATTTTGTGGGCTGAAGAAATTATCATTAGAATACAGTCTGTAAGTCTGACTCAGAATAAAATGTATGTCCGTTTGGGTAGCGTATCTATGCGTTTTTTCACACTGTGTGCCTTCAGAAAGTGAACTGCAGAACTGACGCTATTCACACCTGTGACTTATTTGTAATTATATCCGACTCCTTACACTTGAGGAGGGGTGGCGGGGGAGGAAGGGGAGCGCTAATGTAGGCAATGTGCAAGTAAGGGCATTTTCGTGCAGTTGCATACAAATGCAGCGTGGGACATAGTCGCAGATATGGCTTAAAAAGCAGTATTTTTGTTTTTGGGTAGGCAGGGTCTATGTAAGTAGCGGTTGATGATAATGACAAACACCCAAACTAGCGTACCGCTTGTAATTAGAAGTTTGCAAATGATTTGCAGACGCTTATTGAGACTTCAATTGTCGCTCGGCCACAGGTTAGAATTTGCGGAGCTTATAGTAGCAATAATACATTTATGTATTTATTTTTGCATACGTCAGGAAGATTTTCCTGCTATGTTAGCTGGGTTATTCAAGTTTAAATGATGCTTCATAGCAATTGTGTTCGCAACATACAAATTTAAAGGTGCTTGTACATGGTTAGAAGTAAGTGTCTGAGGGGTGTGGCTGTTGTCAAGTGGTGAATCTGCTGCTCATTCAGAGCTGGTCGCATCTACAACTCTTTTTAAATTGCAAGTTATGGAAGGTGGGGAAAATAAAAAATCATTTTCATTTTAGTGGATAGTGAACCTTGGGCAGTTTCACATGTACTGAGGGTAGGTATAATTTCTTGGTATTGTCGGGAAACCTAGGCTTGGTGCCCCTCTGATAATTCTCTGATAACCTGATTTCCCAATAACAGCAATCTGGCTGTCGACTGGAGAGTATGAAATGAAACTCAGACACGTGGTTAAGTTTCAGAGTCAGCTCTGGCTGCTTTCCAGCTCTGCTCGTATATGTGTGTATGTATATATATATGTATATATATATATATATATATATATATATATATATATATATATATATATATATATATATATATACATATACATACAGAGAATTAGGCTGTTGTCCAATAAATGTAAAGCATAGCTTAGCAGATGCTAAAGTTCATATATGGTAATAAAGGTGAGTTTTCCTTATCTAGTAGAGCAGATGACTGATCTAGGCGTTGGCTTCATATTCCAGTACGCAAGCAGAAATATATCTGGTCTTTATTATTTAAAGTTATAACAACATTTTATAATTCAATTATTAATAAAGAAAATATAATTTTCACACTCACAGTATGAGAAGCAAATGTGTTGGTTCAAAGAACTTTCCATCATCACCTCCATAACGATTGAAGAAGTAACACCATCTTTGGCATAAGTTGTCTACTTGTTACATTTGTTCTTGAGATTTGGTGTTAAAAATGAATAAAAAGTCCTAATATATGATATATTGGGTTTACACATAGAGGGCTTCATACATCAAGGCACACAAAACTAGCATAATGTGCATTTTTGAACTACAAGAAGATGTCAAGTAACGTCTCTTGTTGAATACGGGTGTGGGTACACTCTGCATACTAGGAACTGGCTAGATTGAGACAGAGACAACAAACCGCATACAGGACATGAACATTATGTATATGCAATATAAAGTCCCAGCAAATTGTATACAAAAAAAACAAGTATTCAGTTATTACCAGCTGTTAATAATAAAATCATTAAGAAAAACTGAAAAATAAAAGAAGAAAATTCTGCTTTTTACCCCACCACATACATTCATCAAGATGCGTGCTGAATATTTGATTACTTCTTCAGTTAATCCTAATTGTAAACACATATTCTAGCATGCACTCAGAGCTTGAATCATCATCATCAATTTATATAGCGCCACTAATTCCGCAGCGCTGTACAGAGAACTCACATCAGTCCTTGCCCCATTGGAGCTTACAGTCTAAATTCCCTAACACACACACACACGCACACAGAGAAACTAAGAACAATTTAATAGCAGCCAATTAACCTACCAGTATATTTTTGGAGTGTGGGAGGAAACCGGAGCACCCGGAGGAAACCCACGCAAACACGGGGAGAACATACAAACTCCACACAGATAAGGCCATGGTAGGGAATTGAACTCATGACCCCTGTGCTGTGCGGCAGAAGTGCTAACCACTACGCCACCGTGCTGACGGCTATCAGAAGTGTCCTTTACGTTCGAAGATGAACGGGATACGCTTGCATGGTTTTTTTCTGCCTATGCTGCGCACTACAATTTTACGCACATATCGCCATTTCTGTTCCTTAATGAATTAAGGCGAGAGTATTTTTTTTTTTGTTAATAACTTTATTTATGTTTTTGAATATAATACAAAAAGTAGAACACAATGATCAAAGACCGGAACAGTAGTCATTGTACAAAGTAGCTAGCAGAAGGATAAAAGTCATCACCAGGAGAACATACCTAGCTACAATAATGCAGGAAAGAAAATAATCAAGTGCTTGTAGATATCCGGTAATGGTAAGAACAAAAAACACACAAAACTAAGTGTAGAGAAATGTGTTCTGGGTAGGGAATGGGATAACGGAAGGGTTGAAGTTGGGGGAAGGGGTAATTGAGACCAGTGGCGGAACCCTAGGGACAGAGTATTTTGACTATATCGAAAACATCTTTTATAAACATGAACTCATTTTTGTTTGTTTGTTTGTTTTGTTTTTCCAGATTTCACTAATTTTCTTGTTAGAAGATTTCTTATATCTGTAAAAACTTACTGTAAACAAGTTACAACAGCAGAGAAAAGTCTGCTTCCTTTTTTTTTATTTTTTTTTTTATATATTTTTTTTAAATCCTGGCACCAAGCTAATACCCAAATCGAATAGTGTGTAAATGTCAGGGATAAAATGACTGTCCTGAGATTTGAGAAGTCAATGTAACCTTTCCTGGCATTCTGCCTCCTCTGTGTTTCCGAGATAAGTTATGGAGAGCTGCGACTTATACATTCTTTGACTTTTTAAAAGAAAAACTGAATATTTTTTGCTAAAAAAACTTATGTAAAAATAACAAATGTTGATTAGAGATTAGAATATTAACATGTTGAGTAGATATTAGTTTTGATAATATTAATATGATGTATATACTGATATAAAGTATATAAATTAAACTTACACAACTTTTCTTGCTTGGTGGACATAATGGGCCTGATTCATTAAGGTAAGTAAAGCGAAAAAGCTGAGTAACTTTGCACCTTGGCAAAACCAGGTTGCATTGGAGGGGAAGCTACATTTAAAATGTGGGGACAGATTTATAGTTGGGGTAGGGCATGTCCTAGATCAACTTTATATTTCAGTGTAAAAATAAAGCTATCAAGTGTTTGTGTGCTGCATGAAAAAACAGCCAGTATTTAGTTTATGTGCAAAATAATAAACTAATATGCACCCCTTGCATTGTAACATGGTTTTGTCTAAGAGAAAACTTACTCATTTTTTTACTTACTTTCTTTAATGAATCAGGCCCAATAAGTATTGATGAATGAATGTCCCTTGGTTCAGTTGGCCGGTTCGGCCCACCAGCTGGAAATTTCAGTTGCTGGGGGGATTTTTATCTAATTTAATCTATGTTTTATGAATCAAATAGTTTTGGAAGAGTCTGAGTGCCGAATATCAGAAATAATGTATTGTAGAATACCTTAGAGGGACTGCAACTCAGCTTCCTGTCTGCACAGGAAGCACCGTGCTTTCTCCTGTACTACTGGTGTTTTTTCAGGCCTTCCCCCCCTTATAGTTTGGGTTGAGTACTGGATGTTGGTTATACCTCCAAAAAGTCAAATTTCCTGATTGGTGGATTCAAAGGGGGCAGAACTTTGGCAAATGAGGTATAGGATTTTGATAAATGAGGCCACTCCTCTATGGTATTGTTGTGCCTAGGTATATGCATCTGTACGTCTTATGTACACCCGAAATGGAAATACTGTTCTGTTTTGGATTTGACGTATCTTGAGATATGTGTGACTCGACGTAACTCAATCTAGACATGTATATAAAAATATTTGCAAATTCATTTTTACACATACATTTGTAGTAAGGAAACCAAGAAAAAGCAGGAGATAAAGGGATGATTGAAAGTGAGAAAAGCTGCAGAAAGGTCCAAGTGAAGTACAAGAAATAACGACTTTTGGACTTGGCCGTGAGCGAGTATTTTTTAAAATTTTCGTAAAGTTGCGTGTTGTAAATGGAAATCAGAATGCAACGGGGTGAAATAGGTTGTGGGTCACATAACTATAGACCAGGAGTGGTAAGGTTCTAAACCACTCCCTCAAGGACTTTTGAGATGAAGGGTAGTAACAGGATGGATCACTGGTCACCAAGAGGTTGCGTGAGATTTTTCTTGACTTTTAAGACAATGGGGTAAATGTATCAAGCCGAGAGTTTTCCGGCGGGTTTGAAAAGTGGAGATGTTGCCTATAGCAACCAATCAGATTCTAGCTAGCATTTTTTAGAATGTAGTAAAGAAATGATAGCTAGAATCTGATTGGTTTTCAAACCTGCCGGAAAACCCACAGCTTGGTACATTTACCTCCATGTGTTAGTGTAGAGGGTAATGTGGCAGTAGAAAGAGATTAAAAATATAGGTTAAATATTTTTTTTTAGTGAGGGGGGTCCAGATCAGAAGAGCTGTGAAGGAACAGGATCCAGATAACATGTGTTTAGGTGAAAGCTAGAAAATAATTGGCCAATTTCCTGTGTAAAAGGGTGTAAGAAAAAAAGAACATGTGTGTTTAAGTAGGAGGATGATTTAGGTGTAAGAAAATTGCTGTGAGCAAATCTCACTTCTTATTCAGTAAGTCTTGTTTTTGAAGTTGATGCCAATTAATTGAGCAATGAATGAGTTAGTAGCAGGAGGTGAAAGATTGCAAAGTAAATAGTTTAATATGGAAAACAAGAGCTGGGTTATAGAAGAATATTAAGAAAATATGCAAAATAGGATTGATTAACTGTACAGAAGGATTGTAGTGAAGAAAGTAGGGGAGAGATTGATGCCAAAGAGATTTAAGAACACAATTCTGGAAGCCGATAGTACTCTTTGTGTTATGACTGGGGTTTCTGGTGCATACTGGGGTGAGATGGTCCAGGAGGTGGGTTTATCAATGGTCGATTAGCATTGAATAATAAGATGTTCAAATCAGGGGGTAGATGTTGGAGTATAGAGAGTCATATGCAGTAGAGAACTATGATAAATCTATGTTCTGCAGGAATCTGTGTGTGTACATCTATAGTGTGGGTGGAAGTGGTGAAGGGGATAGAGTAAAGTAGAATTGAAGTTATTAGACCATGTATATACGAATGAGGAAATGGAACATTTGAGAAATTGGAAGCTGTACAGATGAGAGAATACAATGTCAAGCAGGTTTCCATTACAGTAAGTAGGGGAGACGGACCACGGCAAGAGATTAAAGGAAGGGGTCATAGAAAGAAGTTTGGATCCAAGGATGATGGCATTATTAATAGAAATAGTAAAAAGTCTGGTAGAGGATACATTAAAAAAGATGAAGTAAGTTTGTCAGGCAAACAAGTTATCTAAGGCTGGGCAAAGAGATAACTGACCGTTTGGCCGATATTATATTAGTGCAGGGTTTCCTAAACCCAGTCCTCAGGAGTCCCTAACAGTGCAGGTTTTCCGGATCACATGTGACATAATTAGGATCACCTGTGGATCTGTTACAATGTGTCAGTCAGTAATGAATACACCTGTGCTCCAGCAAGGAGATATGGAAAACCTGCACTGTTGGGGAGCCCTGAGGACTGGATTTGGGAAACCCTACATTAGTGTGTACGTTCCAGAGATGAACAAGGATCGTTCCAAACAGGGCCAGGAGAACGATAGATGACTGCTACCCAAATGGAAATAGGTAAATACAGGCATAGAGTGTGGAAATAAAGACATAGGGCCTGAGTCATTAAGGAGAGCAAAGCAAAAGAAGGAGTAACTTTGCACCTTGGGAAAACTTCCATTTCTGTATTGATATGAGTCGCAGGTTCCCAGTAAATTGATAGTCTGCATCATCGTTAGCATTGGTGTAGACCACAAAATAGCTGCCTTAATCCTGCGTAGGTAACAGAGGTATTTTAAGTGATTTTATCTTACTGAGCAGGTCAATATTGTCAAGATTCAAGACCTCCAAGATGCTTTTTTTCCCTATAACAAATACAAATAAATTGCCTATGCCGGGTGAATCTCATTTCTAGGTGTTTTTCTATCTTGAATGGTTGATTTGTTCTGAATTCCATCATGCAGCACTTCCAAAATCTGCCATGTGACCTAAGTACAAGTGATTTGTTAATTGACTTTAATAGATAGATACATTTACACTACAAAATATATTTTTTTGGCTAACAAAATACTATACACGTAATGGTGTTTAAATCAACATGTGTGTGGCCCCAAGGTGTTTTGTCTGGACTCTGTACTAAAATATAGCAGCCTTGGTTAAACTGCTGAACATTCCAGCTTTGAATTAGCAAACAGAGTTATACCATTTAAAGAGACTTTAATTGTATTGTAAGTCATTAGAGTTATAGTATAGAGGCCTAGTCTAAGTGCCAATTACTAGTGCTGACGGCTGAGTATGCATGCTATAACATGTGTTTGCATTCAGGAGCAACTGTAAAAATGTCTGTAATGTACAATAGATGTTAAGAACACCTTATAAATGGTTTGCAAAAAAATATATAATTTTTTTTACATTTCCATGTATAATCATAAATGACTGTACCAGTAGTTCCCAAACTGTGTGCCTAGGCTCCCTGGGGTGCCTCAGCAATCTCACAAGGGTGCCTTGGCCAGGGCCAGTGGTAAGCAAGGCGGGGGACTACTTGGTAATTATTTTGACTTAGGGGTACCTTGAAAATATTAAACTGAAAAGTTTTTTTGAATCCATTGGACTATACTATTGACATGTAACATTAATCGAATATTTTTTTTTTCTGTGTTTTTAAGATTTTCTATTCCATATAACGTATATACTCGACTATAAGCCGACCTGAATATAAGCCGAGGCACCTAATTTTACCACAAACAACTGGGAAAACTTATTGACTCAAAACTTATTGACCTCTGCGTTCGGCCAATGACCGTCGCCTCTCTTCCCCCCTGGTCACCTCCTCCCACGCTCGCATCCAAGACTTCTCCCGTGCTGCCCCCCCTCCACTGGAACCAGCTCCCCCGCTCCATCAGAACTTGACCCAACTTGTCCAGCTTCAACGGGCCTTAAAAACCCACCTCTTCCTTATAGCCTTCCAGTCCCCCACTTAACTGCCCTCCTTCCTGTCTCCCACCTACCTCCCTCCTCGTCGCTCTCCTCTCCCCCCCCCCTCCGTCTTTGCCTCCGCTCTCCCCCTTTCCTCCTCCTACCCTTGCGTGTCTGTCCGTCCTACCCTCCCCTTAGATTGTACGCTCCTTCGAGCAGGGCCTCCTCTCCTCCTGTTCTCCACCACCTTAACTCTGCTCTCCTGCTCCTTGTCTCTTCCGTGAGGCCCTTCTACCCCTCTAGCTACCCCGCTGGGGCTCTCGCCTGTCATCTAGCTGTACTTTGAGCTTCCGAGTTACTGTGCTTTTTGTTAACTGTCCCGTGATGTCTCACCCTGTACTGTATTTCTGTCTGTCCCTGTACGGCGCTACGGATACCTAGTGGTGCCCTATAAATAAATAAATAAATAATAATAATAATAATAATAATAATAAAAAGTATAAGCCGAGTGGGGGGCTTTTTCAGCATAAAAAATGTGCTGAAAAACTCGGCTTATACACGAGTATATACGGTAGGTATTGTCCGTGTCCTGCACCCGTAGTCATCACCACAGGTATCTTGAGATCCGTTCCTTGTTGACTTCGGGAGTACGCAGAGCCGAGTTACACGCAGTTTAAAACCAACGCACGATGAGCTCAGTGAATGGCTCAGGCCTTGCATTTGTGACTTGTTCAAAATAAATAGCACAAGCAAATGACATTAATCAAGGTTAAATAAAAATGAGTGTCTATTGTTAACAAAATTCTAGTGCAGGAACAAAACAAATACTTTAAAATAACTAATTTAATGTTGGATCTTCAAATGCACCTGACTGAAAGAAGTGCCATTTGGAAGCCCTGACACAGTTCTGAAATCACAGCATTGTATATTGTCCTTGTATGAACCTCTTAGGTGTTCTCCTACAAAGTTGTGATAGAGTGGATCACTACTGAATCACAGGAAAAAATCAATAACCCTCCTCCTACTAAACTGTATTACAAAGTGACACTCTGATGGATTTAATTTATTGGCCCGCACAACTTTTCCTAAATACAATGCTTTATGTTTCTCAGTTCCTTCTGTGCTTTTTTAGCTTTGTATTTATATCATCAGGAATGGGTGTTTGTGTTGTACCGCAGAGCAAAAAAAATATAAAGTGCTCTCTGAATACAGTTACACACAATCAGAGAGCAAAGTAGAGCTGTATCATATCCAAGGGCATTAAATAGCTCCATGAACAAATGATAGCAAAGCACAGAGGAAGCAAGATGAAAGATTACATAAGATATTGACTACGTTTCCAGTGCTTATATACAAATTAAAATAACATTATCTTCAATGGGAAGACCCCCCCCCTCCCCCTACAAGAATTCCATTATAAGGATTGTACAGTTAGCATACCTCCCAAATGTCGTGATTTTGGTGGGATGTGCTGATTTGCAGCCGTGTAATGGGTGGGGCTTTAACAATTGGTGGAATTTTGCACAATTTTACCTATGCATGGGCGGAGGTTGGTTAAAACTGGGGTGGGGCTTATTTTTTCCTACTTTCTGGATTTTAAATGTTGGAAGGTATGTATATAGTTTCTAGCAATTTATTCTTGTTAAATTTTGGGTGAGATTAGACATCAAGAAATTTGATTGTTTTACTAAAGTTATTTTTTTAGTTAATTCCAAATTTGCGGCAGATTCTTGGGGGGAAAAAAAAATGTGATTGCCAATCCTGGCCACAACCCTATCACCTCACTGACATTTATTTAGAATCATTGAACAGGATTTTGGGGACACTTTTTAGAGGAGAATTGGTGTAATTTTGATCAATCTATTCCACATCAGTGAATTCATTTCTATTTAGTTCATAGTGCAAGTAACTGAATACCATACAGATGGAGCGAAATATGGTGCATATTCTGTGATACCTATCTTCCAGCTAGATTCATTAATTACATTGGAAAGGTATGATAATGAGTTCTGCAATTAGTGCGCTAAATGTTGCAGTAATACCTGTTTCAGCGCTACGCCTAACTGCAGACCAACGCTGAACAGCAAACCTGTCATGTTACACATTTTAATAATATAAGTTACATATACATTACAGATGTTAGCTTAGCACTAGAGTGATTTTTTGCTCATTCTATTTGCAAGTTGATCTTCAATCTCCATGCATTAGTGTTTTTGTTAACATGTAATTATGAGTTTCTAAAATGTGTTTAAGTCATAATTCACAGAGTTGTAGATCTTTACCAGGGGGAAATCAGTGGCGAATACTGAAAGAACACCCCAATGTTCTAACTAACTTAATCTTGTTGGCACCACATTAACGGCAAATGTATTCTCTTATTAGAAATATATATGACAGATTCCCCTCAATTCAGGTAGAAATGACTAAATGCTATTTATAACAACCTTGTAAAATAATTATGTACACTAGTAACTATTTTACCTTCATTCTGTCTAACGTTAGCATCTTACATACACATTCTCTGTTGTCTCTGATTTGCGTTTATAACTCTTTTAGCGGTGGAACCAGGGGCGCACGCGGGGGGGGGTTCTGGTTCTCCAGAAACCCCTCCCCTCCGCGAACGAACGCCACTGTACAGCCGCAGCGCTGTCAAAGAAGCGTCCGCGCCAGTGCTGTATTTTACTGCCGTGGACGCTTCATTGACAGCGCCGCAGCTGCTGTCCAATTCAGAATCGCCCTCGCGCTCTCTCTCTAATTTTTTTTTGGGGGGGGGGTGACCCCCCCTTTAAAATCCTGCGTTTGCCCCTTTTAGCCTAAACCTAGTCTGGGAATAAACTCTGGCATGACTTCAAAATAATTGCTAAAATGTATGTAAAATTTATTAAACTATAATTGTTAGCACATTAGATACTTAGAGTAAGCAATTAAAACAAGGTTAATTGATAGTACAATAATAGGTTTTCCAAAAAAGGATCGTGTTCATGGGGTTCCATCCGAAGCAACAGGGTTTGTTGTTTTCATGCTGTAACCCACGGGCTAAGAACCCTTTGTCCAGATGGTCACCAAGTAGGAAGGTACTTGATCTTTGTTTTCTAGCCATATACTGTAGTTTGTGACATTTATTTCAATACTTTTCATCTTTCTTCTGGTACAGTATTACTTTTAAAGATTTTTTGTCACAGGCTTATGCCGGCATCAGAGTCTGTACTGATGTAGATCACGAGGGACAGGGGATATGAGAGAGACAACAAATTGCTGGGGCATCATGTCAACCAGGGGTTTTTAGAGAAGCAGAGTTGACAAACCTTAGTGTAACCAATTCAAAAATAATTTAAAGACTGTATAAAAAGAACATTCAATAGCCAGTCACATGTAGGCATTAGATATGAGTGAAATTGGGGTAAAATTTCACTTCTCGATCGATTGTTACAGCAGAATAGACCATTTCCCGGAGATGCCAAGTTGATACAATCTTCAAATTCCACTTCCGGCTTCGCCGTTCCACACTGTGGGCCTCAGTGAGAGATGAATGTAAAGATACGTTCAGAACAATGCGTTATCACACTTGTGTTACTATGACTGTAGTTTAAGCTGCACGGATGTTAAACTCTACTGTATACTTGCGTCCAAAGCAAAGATATGCACATCATCATTTATCAACATATTGTTGGCCGTATCGTTGTAATCCAATGGGAAATAAAACAAACATAAAAAAAAAGAAAAAACCTAAAGCACGACGCAACTGCTCTGTTTAGTGTCCTCAATTGACCTGGGAGGGTCAATAGATGCTCAGCCAATCACAAGTGTTTTCCCATAATCATCATCAGCTATTTATATAGCACCACTAATTCTGCAGCGCTGTATAGAGAACTCACTCACATCAGATCCTGCCCCATTGGAGCTTACAGTCGAAATTCCCTAATACAACAGAGAGAGACGAAAGTCAATGTAATTGCAGCCCATTAACCTACTAGTTTGTCTTTGGAGTGTGGGAGGAAACTGGAGCACTCGGAGGAAACCCACGCAAATACGGAGAGCATACAAACTCAGCACAGATTAGGCCATGGTCAGGAATCAAACTCGTGACCCCAGTGCTGTGAGGCAGAAGTGCTAACCACTGAGCCACGGTGCTACCACATGCTAGATTCTATATAAGGGTGTTCTGTTAGTTATGTAATTGGCTCTTGGTATTCAGAAATCCCATTATATCTCAAGCAGTCTTGATCTCAACCTGTCACTTCTAAAACAGCATTGTTAAATTGTAGCTTATGAGCATTAACAGGATTATAATTAATAAATCAATATAAGATGAATTTTTAGATTGCTTAGTTTTTTTTTTATACTGTGAAACTAAAAGGTACAACTGTGGATCGCTCTGTACGTCTGGCTCTCACGATTACCAGAATTCTGTAGGCTGTAAAGTGTTTAGACCAAGCATACTGTGTCATTTGTAATATGTGTCATTTTCAAGCATACATGTTTTATATATCCATCATGTTCACCCCGTCTGTAATTCCATCTGTGCATATTAAATATGCAAAGGAAAACAACGTGTCATGAAATACCCATTTATTTATTCACTTGTATTATAATATAGATTTTTTAAAAACTCAAACTAGTTACTGTATGAAACTCAAGCTTTTCAATATGTGCACGTTTTTAACAGACTTCCTAATTAACAAGTAGATTTGAGCTGACTGCCAGTACAACTTGTTCTCATATTTTGGTTAACACAGAGCATCTTTAGTTTAATGATCGCTTCTCATATGTTAGATTTCTCCATCAATATTGCAATTAAGCATACTTCCAAATATAAACATATGCATAAAGATAATTGCATGCTAATATTAAGCACAAGTTCCACTGTCTAACAAAAAACAATGTTAAATGACAACTACATTCAAAAAATAAATTCCCAAATGAAAATCATTATGCTGGGCAGTACAACTTCCTGGAATAAGTCATAGTACATGAAATTAACCTATTGAAACCTCAGAAAGACTCTGCTGCTGCAATTTGACAGATATGTTGTGAATAACTGACCTCCCATCGCAACAATTGTAACCATGGAAACAATAGAATGCAGAATTATTATTTAAGAGTTACTGTTTCATGGAGATGTCTACTCTTTTATATACAAATGTCCATAACTCACTGGATTGTAGGATCTGCAAACTTTTTGTTATTTTATTTAAGCAGATCTATGGGTAAAAAAAAAACCATTTTAAACAAGTACTGAGGCTTGAAAGGGTTGTTCACTTTTAAACAATCGCTTTTTTGAACAAAATTCAGGGAGGGGAAAACACGACGAAACAACCCTGTAATGAGCAGTAAAACCCTTCCTCAACTGTATGTAACATAGTTTTCTCCTCATATTCCCTCCCAGGGATTACTGGTTCTTTTGTGCAATTTTCGGATGTCTTCTACATTTTCCAGCTCAAAAGTAAATCGGTTATAATCGAGTTTAATATATGCTTGCTTGTCCACAAGAGACAGCAGAAAAGTTAATAACAATGAATGGCAATGATAAGATGAATTTAGAAAGTATTCTTCCCTTAAAATGGTTTTTTTTTTTTTTTTTGTTTTGTTTTGTTATTTCGTGCTTGCTTTCCTTGTGTATTCATCAGATAATTCCCTTCACTTCATGAACATGATTAGTTTCCAAGTTGCAAAACAAGTAGCAGAGCTTGGGATTAAAAAGAACTCCCTGTCTGAGCTTTCTGCAAGAAAATACTTAGTTTCCAAGAGAAATACATCCTATCTTACTGCTGATGTTCTTGTAAGGCTTAAAAAAATCACTTGAAAAAAATGAGTTACAATTTGTTTCTACATTCTTTTTTATTATCCTTTATTTATATAGCGCCTATAGGATATTTTGTATTATGTGACTAATTATGTTATGTAGTGCTTTACAGAGAATGTTTTAGTAATTCACATCAGTTCCTGCTTCTTACAGTTTAGATTATCTACCACTGAACACATACTAACACAAATTGTTTGTCTACGTGTCATCTATATTTTTGGGTTTTATTACATTTCTGTCTTGATTTCTTTTTCTTTCACTACATTGTTGATCATTGGCCTTGATTACTGTGACACCTTATCTATAGGCATTGTATTTCATTATAAATTCATTTACGACTTCTGTCCAGAACGTACTTAAATTTAAAATTTTATGTATAATAAGAATCTACACTGACTATATACTGTTGTTGATGGCTTTCATATACACAACTTTCTGTCTAGTATACAAGATCACTCTGGCATGTCTCCTGCCAAATCCATGACCCTTTGTGCCTTATAGTGTCCTATTACCTTCATTTGGCTGCATTTCCTATCAGACCATTCTCAACATAAGGGAGGGCAGATAAGTTCTCTGCAGTGGCAGCGTTAATATTCTGCCACCCTAGGCAATTGCCTTGGGCTCCAACGGCTTGTCAGAGTTAGTTTTGGATGAAGCCAATATATTAATAAGAAATATAATAAATAGATTTGTTTTGTCTTTTCATTTGATATGGTATTTTTTCATCTGTTTGTGTTAGCTGACTGACAGAGATGTGAACAGCACTGGAAAGAGTTAATTCGAAGAACAGATGTTTCTAATCAGTGTTGGTAAACAAAGACTTTTCAAGAATTTCTCCAGAACCCCCATTGTATACAAGAGAGCCCTGAAATGCCTATTTGCTCTCTCAGCCAATTGTAATATGACATTTGTGGATTGTAATACAACCTACTCTTGTTACTGATAAAAGAACTGTCTGCTCTGTGGACGGGCAGAATTTCAGAGATTGAAATTTGGACTGATAATATTATCACAGTGCAAGCTTTTCATTTATTTTTTTTGTAAATAAACAATTATACATTTTTATAAATAAAATAGAGGAGTGCAAAGTATATTCAAGGAAAAAATATCTAATATAATGGGAAAATCAGATATATACCCTAATGGTAAGATTGATATAATGTTTATATCTTTTGCAGAGAACTGAAAAATGTCACTTCCAACCCGTCAAGATCAGATGTGGATTAAAGTACTAATGTAAAATATAAAAAGACTTAGATAATTTATATATTTTACATTAGTCCTTTAATCCACATCTGACCTTGATGGACGGATTTTTATTTATATATATATATATATATCGTTCTAATATATTTTTTCCAATATTTTATATATTTTACATTTTTTAATTGTTTCCTAATAAAGTGGAATAGGGTAGAGCCTATAAATAGCTTCCCATTCACCAGAACAGTATCCTTGATAAAGGTTCTGCAGCGGATGAAACACGTTGGGTCTGACATTTTTCAATTTTGGTCCAGGAAGGACACCGTTACTATCCAGTGTGGCCTTTTGGCGACTCTCTGAATCCGCAAATTATACCTACTTCCAGCATTCAACAGCGGTTCCCGGTGGACTTTCCTTCAGACGGACGTCGCCTCTGAACTTGGATTTTCATCTACTTACAGGGTAAGACTAGATAAATAGTGTGTGAGGGTGAGATTATATTTGGATTTTGTAACCTGCATGCGCCACTGCACCAACTCTACAAAAGATATAAACATTATATCAATCTTACTATTAGGGCATATATCTGATTTTCCCATTATATAAGCAGAAGTCCTAACGGGTCAGTGGTGTTCTGGTTCGGACACGCTGAGGCAGCCACAGACGGGAGAGTCACCGGATGGAATCCCGGAAGCACAGCAGAATGCACCTATGAGCGAGCCGCAGAGAGATCTAGGAAAGCCGGGTCGGTACACAGGTTCAGCCGGGTCGGATACACCAAGGAGCAGACAGGAGAATGGTCAATGTGCTTAGCCGGGTTGGATACACAGGTACAGCTGGGTCGGATACACAGGTTCAGCCGGGTCGGATACACCAAGGAGCAGACAGAAGAATGGTCAATGTGCTTAGCCAGGTCGGATACACTGGTTCAGCCGGGTCGGATACACCAAGGAGCAGACAGGAGAATGGTCAGCAAAGCAGAGGTCATGCACAGGGGAAATAGCAATAGCAGCACAGGTACAGGAGGGAAGCCAGACGCCGAGGAGTAACTCGTTGCTCTGACACAGCTAGTGTGTCATAACGAGGAAGAAATAGGAGGGGAGAATCAAATTCCCCGCCTCCAGATCACATGATCGCAGCCGTCCCCGGCCAGAAGCGCGGAGCAGCGGCCGCGATCGGAGGTAAGTATCTGACACCCTGAAGCCATGACATCAGAAATCCCAGTTTACCCAGATATTACTTACTGGATGATTTACACATATTAACCTCACTTGAGTATTATAAAATGATACATTGAAACATGAAACTCTTGAAAAATGATATTATTCCTTTGGAATTTGACTGTGAATTAGAGGAGATAATAAGATTTTTTTTAATGATGTCTCTATTCTTTAACTGTCTTGACCTTGGAATCGTTTGAGCATCGGATGCTTATTCACAGAGTCTCAATGTAAGATATGGAGTTTTATCATTGCAGAAGAAAACATGGGAACGATCAGTCTTCTGTACAAAATGAATGCATGCTGTAGAAATGAAAATCTCTCAAGGGACATTTTTTTTTTTTTTTAAAATGAGGAGCAGTCCAACAAAAAGCTTCCATGGTCCAAGGATATAATGACAGAGAACGTTGCAGTTTATGTCAAGTGATAACGCAAATGGTTATAGACAATTGGAGCATAATGTAATTAATTAGTACCTCACTCATGGTTTGCATTAATTATATTAACTTAAGAAGGAAAAAAAAAAACTTTAGTGATTGGAGACAGGGAATCGAAGATTCTGAATGATGAGAAGGAGAGAGAATTTATAGAGAATAAATTGTGAGCAAACACTGAAACTCGTGAATGCACAGGAATGAGGCTCCTGGGAACATAATGATGATATTTTATACTTACAGTTTATTGGAAGTAGAAAATATCATGGAGGCAGAATACACATGTGGCATTATGTGATGACACTTGGAGTTTCCTGGCTGTAGTGGAAAAGAGAATATAGTGTTCTTCTTATAATCTCCAATATAATAAACTGCAGACAGATTCCAGATTTACTGATCGCTTCGCTATAAAAAATTCTTGTTGCCACATTCTTCACGATCACAATATCGTGTCCCGGTTTTGTTTATCAGGTTAGACATATACGGTAAGAGGTCACGTGATCAGTGTGTGACTTGTAAAACAAAATGTATTTAGTGCAAAATAATATCATCATAATACATCTCTAATCCATTTTAATATAAAGTTTGATGGAAACAAGTGTTTGCGTGGGTTTCCTCCGGGTGCTCTGGTTTCCTCCCACACTCCATAAACATACTAGTAGGTTAACTGCTATTAAATTGACCTTTGTCTCTGTCGGTCTGTGTGTGTTAGGGAATTTAGATTGTAAGCTCCTTTGGGGCAGGGACTGATGTGAGTGAGTTCTCTGTACACGCTGCAGAATTTGTGGCGCTATATAAATAGTTGATGATGATGATAATGCTGATGTAATCCAGTGCCATAAATCCTATCAACATATAAGCAGTCAATAGTAACACACTCGAATAATACTCATGGCCCCAGTTCTGTCAGGCAGCAGTACTAGCCAGAATTTAAAAATGAATTGGAAGTCTTTCTTACAAGATATGACATCATCACTGTAATCACCAGAGGACGTTTATTATTTTATGTCTTTGTGCCTTTGTTGGCCGATGATTCTAGAGGGTAACGTTGTAGATACACAGACATGATCAATGCATTCTTCTTCCTGCAGTTACTGCGAGAAGAAGAAAGACAGGGGCAATATGGGTAAAGACAGGGGTAATGTTAAGCACAGATCATAGGAGCTATATATCTACAGCAGGCGTGCAGTCTGTTAAAATAGAGTTTTCTATCCAAACTAGGGGCCTGATTCATTAAGGATCTTAACTTAAGAAACTTCCTATTTCGGTCTCCTGGACAAAACCATGTTACAATGCAAGGGGTGCAAATTAGTATTCTGTTTTGCACATAACTTAAATACTGACTGTTTTTTCATGTAGCACACAAATACTTGATAGCTTATTTGTACACTGAAATTTAAAGTTGATATTTGTGTGCTACATGAAAAAACAGTCAGTATTTAACTTATGTGCAAAACAAAATCATAATTTGCACCCCTTGCATTGTAACATGGTTTTGTCCAGGAGACTGAAATAGGAAGTTTCTTAAGTTAAGATCCTTAATGAATCAGGCTCTAAAATATCAACAGTGTGGAAATAATTGTACTTACCGATCAACCCAAATGTTTTGCTTTTCCCCTTTCACATTTTCATCTTAAAAATCCAGACATTAACACAGCTACAGAACACATACTATGAGTTACATACACGCTGCACTTGGCATTAAACAGTTTTGCTATTGCTTTAAGCTAATAACTTAATTGTCATGAAACATCTACACATTAATCCAGAAGAATGACGCAGATTTCCCTGCACATTAAAATACTCAACGCGTTTCACATACTGTATATCTCATTGAAGTGTGATGTCTGACCGTCTTACCAGACACTTCCCTAATCATGTCAGGGAAATGAAGCAATTGCAGATTTTATGAGTGTGCAAACAAAAATAAGTCAATTGATACAATATTATCTCTTAGTTTTAGGAAGACACTTCAGTCTGTAGCGATTCATTAGCTGCTTTTTTTAACGCATAGTTGCCTACTCTCCTGGAATGTCCGGGAAACTCCCGCATTTCTGGGAGACCTGGGAGAGCAGGGCAACCTCCCGGTTCTCACCCCAACAATAGATAAGTGTTGGGGGAGGGGGGGCTTAATGACGCAAATATCACAACATTTTAGCCCCGCCCCCTGCCGTAATTGGCCAAAATTGTGATGATCGTTCAGTGGGTGGAGCCAAAATGATCAGATTCATCAAGCCCAATCCCCTCATGGCCATCTCCTAGGGATCTCCCTGAAGCCAGCGAGGAAAAGTTGGCAAGTATGCCGTAACGTTAGGACATCTAGGATATCACAAAGTCAAGTAGAATGCAACTGGCACTGACACTGTAATATAACACTAATACTTCTATAATTATATCCTATCTAGTGGTCGAAGTGGAAATTTAGATGTGGCTGTATGGAAAATGTAAGTGAATTAAATGCAATAGAGAAGACAGTAAGAGAAGTGGCGGTATGACATTCCACCGTACACCAGCCCACTTCGACCACTGCATCCATCACATCAATGACTTACCATGCCTATTTTTGTGAAATGCAGAATGACATTCATTATCCCATCTATAAAGACAGAATTATTATTGATGAAGTGACCTTAAGAATGCATGGAACAGATCGTTGTGTAAGCTACCACCTGTGTACAGCATTCCGCATTCCAAATAGCTACGTATGATGAATTAAACAGGACTTAGCAGGAAGTGTCTGTAAGAAAGATTTTATAACAATTAGCTGATCAATTGTTCTCGGTAAAGACTAACATTTGGATTATGTGGGTTTTAAACTGCATTGATTTGTTTGTGCTAAAAAAAATTACTTTGAATAAAAACATGTTTTTCCTCTATAAATTGCAGCATTAAGAGAGAAAGAAAAATAATAAACACAAGGTATAGTTTGTATAAAACCAAATCCAAGCACTCATAGCCTGAATTATTTATTTTTGTATTTAGTTTGGCTTGGAAACCTATTGATCTGTTGTTGGGTTGAGCTGCTGTTTTCATTGTTTGTTTCATTAGAGATGGCATTTGTTATATGACGGATCCAGGTCTTATATCCGTCAATAGATCTGTATCCAGAACAATTCAAATATACAAATAGACAGCAGTAATTAACAATGCAGAAGAAACCTGAAATGTCCATGGTAGAACAGAATAGAGTGGTGGATACAGTTTGAGCATGAATAGAGGATTGTCTCTATGGTGGACCTTGTGTCCATACACAGACCTTAGATAAAGTCTGGTCGGCCATTTAAGTTACAAATGGATCTACCAATCGGGCCTCAACGTTTGTCAACTCTAATAAGATGTTTCATACAGAATGAGAAGGAAAAATGACCAGTTATCATTCGGTGTCTCAAATCGATCCCCCAGTGATCTGTATTTTTATATCTTTAGGTATCTGGTGTTAAATTGTATGTGCTACATGAAGATAGAATGGAGGCAGTAGGAAGCCACAGACTGAGCGTTATATAGTGGAAGGAACAGGGTCCCCCAGCAGCACAGAGTATATCGGGAGATGAGTGATGTTTTAGTGAGGACAGGGCTGCATGTGACAGGGACAGTGACATGATGTGAGGAGGGGAATGGAGGCAGCAGAAAGCCACAGACTGAGAGATAGATGAAGGAGCAGGGTTCCTATCAAGCTGCAGATTCTGTAGTCAGACACATCTCTATATGAAATCAGGTTCACACATACAATTTTTTGTATAATCACATTATTAAGCATGGGAAATATAAGTGTAGAAACTCAAGAGTAAGACAATCATTTTATAACACAAATACTGAGCAGGTCATATGGTCCAATGGTGGAAATAGCTGCTTCTCCAGTCTGCACAGTTTAATAATACTGGTGTTCTGATCTCATAATATGAACTGGTATTTCTCTGCAAAGGTAACGCAGGGTCACTCTACAGAACCAAGGGCGACTTGAAAGGCCAATGAAAAATGTCTTGTTGCCCATTACTGAAACATAGTATAAGATTCAACCTGTCTTAATAAATCATTGCTATACATTTTTTTTTTTCATCCGCAGCTCAGTTTGATTTCTCAAGGTCAGTTTAAAACTGCCCTTCACCACTTGTTGATGTTATTTTTGTAATACTTCTAAAATTACACTTCATCTCTTTGAAGTCAATAGGATTCTTAATAAGTTTGGCAAGGTCGCAACCCAGGTCTCCAGGTGTTTGTTTTCTCTAAATTGCAGGGCTTAACCTTATACCATGTTTTAAATTAAGCTTTGTCTTTTGAGTAAACAACATGTGTCGGAGAACAAAGTTTGTTATGGCACAAGTTCCCCAGATCTTTCTGTGTTTGTGTTTTGGGCTTGGGCGAGAGTGTGAGGAAAATGAACCAGGCAGCCAGTGTTAATGAAATGTTGTGAGTTTAATGACTCATCTCGCCTGAAAGGTTCATATATTCACAGAGATTTATGGTAAAGATTAGACACATTGAAGGTTACTTACAAAGCACAGCTGACGCGTTTTGCAAAATTCCAGGGTGCCCGGATGGTTCACCCAACGCACTTAAAGGCGCACACTTACTCGGTGCTCTTGGAGGATATCTGAGCAGACTAGAAGGGCTGTACAGTGTGCATAGAGATGGATTAATCTCTTGAGACACACTGTGAAATAATTAGAGATGCTCACTGACCCCTGTTAACTGGTTTTGGTTTTTTATCTGGATAAGCTTCGTGTTTTGGTTTTGGTTTTGGCAAACCCGCCCTCGTGTGTTTTGGTTTTGGATTTTTTAGAAAAAAAACCTAAAATATGGTAAAATCACATAATTATGCTTCTTTTTTGTTCCTACATTATTATTATTAACCTCACTAACACTAATTTCAAGTCATTTGCAGTCAATTTTGACCACACCACAGGTCACAATATTATTTTCATACACTTTCAGACAAATACTGCAGCAATCTGGCTGGATGGTAAGCGACAGAGCAATGACACAAACACACGGCAGTTCCTAGTACATCTAGGACACATTGGCACACAGCAGTGGCAGAAAAGAAAAATGGTGCAAGATGGAATTGTCCTTGGGCCCGCCCACCCACCGTTCTGTTGGATCTTAAAAAGGAATCCAAAACTTGCGAGATCCGTTGACGTAATGACGTTTTGCCTCATTTTCGAATCCAAAAAAGCACGCGTTTGGTGTGTTTGGTTCTCGAGCAACCGAGCCTGAACATCTCTACTAATAATATAAGTGTCACGTCAAAGTCCAACCTAATATAGAGCTTTAGTTTTTTTCCGATCCAAAACGCTAATTTAAAGGGAAAATCACAGAGAACGATCATGTTAATTGACATCCATTGTTTGGTGAAACCTAACTTTATTCTACAAATTTCCATATTTTAATAGTAGGTCATGTTCCATTACAATTTAAATTGGCCAAGTGAGCGACATATAATCTACCTAAAAGCAATAAATCAAATCTGCAGAATTGTGAGAGTTTGTGTACATCGCTGCTCATGGCTGAATGTTGATGCGTTGTACTAAACAAGTTTTGTAAAAATAAACTTAGAAATACAACGTATTTTCCTCTTCAGTGAGAGTAATGAGTGGACCGTTGTCATTACCTGGTAGAGATAAGAGTAAGCTTAATGGAGTATCAAGAGACTGAATCGCTGAGGCAAGGAGATAAGGGATCAACGTGTAAGAACGGCTCTGAGGAATATGTTTCTGCCTTGAAGAGACAAGTTCAATGGTTATTGCAAATGTGTTTAATGTGGTATAATCACATTGCAATCATTATATTGCTTATCTTGCAGTATTGACATGTTGTGATAAAAAAATATTAATAACAAAGCTTTCAGCAAATAGAAAACATATTTTGTAGTAGTTAATGTAGCTTTATGGAGCTTGTATTATTATGCATGAAATTGCACAGGTTAATATAATACGATTGGTACAATTAAAGGATTTCCTGAAAAGCACTCAGACGGAGAGGCTCTGTGCACACGGACTTCAGGCTGATTGCCCGCTGGCATGTGGTCATTACTGAGCACTTGCACTTGTGGGCTGATTGGTCAATGGAGGCAACCACACTGCAATGTATACTCTCCGAAGTATAAGTGAAAATGCTATTGGATATGGGATCACCCAAAGTGTTATATAGAAACATAGAAATATAGATTTTGTCAGCAGAAAAGAACCACTTAGCTTATCTAGTCTGGCCATTTTTTAACCTAGGGTAACTTCAAACCCTATTTGATGCTTTATTCTTTGTAAGGATATCCTTATGTCTATCCCAAGCATGTTTAAATTGCTCTACTGTATTAGCCTCTACCACCTCTGATGGGAGACTATTCCACTTATCCACTACCCTTTCTGTGAAGTAGTTTTCCCTCACATTCCCTCTGAACCTACTTCCCCCCAGTGTCAGTACATGTCCTCGTGTTCTAATACTCCTCTTCCTTTGTAGATCGTTTCCCTTCTGTACCTTGTTATAACCCTTGATATATTTGAATGTTTCTATCATGCCCCCCTTTCCCTTCTCTGCTCTAAATTCTACATATTAAGATCTTTTAGTCTTTCCTGGTAAGTTTTGTACTATAGTCCATGCACCATTTTAGTTGTCCTTCTTTGTACAGTCTCTAATGTATTTATATCCTTCTGGAGATACGGCCTCCAGAACTGAACACAGTATTCTAGATGAGGCCGTACCAATGACCTATACAGAGGTATTATTACTTCTTTCTTTCTGCTACTGATTCCTCTCCCTATACAACCAAGCATCTGCCTTTCTCATTGCTTTGTTACATTACTTACCTCTTTACATGCATTTACTAGGGCATCATGGTGACTCACTGGATAGCAGCTCTGCCTCACAGCAATGGGGTCTTGGGTGCGATTCTCGACCAGGCCCTTATCTGTGTATGTTGTCCCCGTGTTTGCGTGGGTCTCTTCCCATACTCCAAAAACATACTGGTAGGTTAATTGGTTGCTGACAAAATTAACACTGCTCTGTTTGAGTGTGTATTATGGAATTTAGACTGTAAGCTCCAATGGGGCAGGGACTGATGCGAATGGCAAATATTCTCTGTACAGCGCTGCGGAACTTATGAAATACAATACGATTTACTAGCATTATAAAACACTTGTGTAAGGATGTATATTGATATTAACGGAATTGGTCCCCTAAGTTAGTCATAGGTCATATTAAGCATCTTTGTCATTTCAGACAACTTAATAGTTACACACTGTGACAAGGTAATCCACACTTTTTAATGGTTTTTCACACAGTTGTTTAACAAGAAATGTTTCATGCAACCAAAAATTTTAAATGACCAAACCTGGCAAACCAAATTGTTTAGCCGATCAGTCGTCCATTTTGAAAATTGGAATTGGTCAGTTTCACAAGGAAGTAGAAGAAGGAAAGAGTATCAAGACATGTTTTTTTCCAGGAGGATTCAGGCTTATTGCAGATGTCAGAGCTTTAATGCCTGACATCTGCAATAATATATATATATATATATATATATATATATATATATATATATATATATATATATATATATAAAACATAAATTTTCGTAATAAAAAGTAAAGTCATGACATCAGTCCTCACCAATTATAAACAAAGACCTCCTAAACTGCAGGTTTGAAAAAAGTGGAGATGTTGCCTATAGCAACCAATCAGATTCTAGTTATCCTTTATTTAGTACATTCTACAAAATGACAACTAGAATGTGATTGGTTGCTATAGGCAACATCTCCACTTTTTCAAACCCGCAGTTTAGTAAATATACCCCCTGAACTCATTATTTATACAGATATAATTTCCAGGAGTTTATACATATATTAATTCTACTTGTTTATTATACTACGGGTAATTTGACAATTTCAAACTGAGATAATATAACCAAAAAATGATAACGCCAGATAACTAAATTTCAGTTTGCAAGTAGTAATGCAGGTTTAGGGTATAAGATTAGGTTTAAAACATCTAAACCCGTTGTAACTTGAGTGATGGAATCTTGTTAGTTAGACGTTTGCAAAGTGCGTATTTTCTATACTACAACTAAGCTTTCACATGTTCACTTGTTTGGAGGTTTCAGTTCTTTCTTAGATCATTGGAACAGTGAAGACTTTCAATATTCATTCGGAGTACCAGTATAATAAAGGAGCCGTTACGTTAAATACCAATATATTTTATTTATGTTTCAGTACTGAAACATTGCAAATGCAGTACTTGCCTACATTGTATGCCTCCTCTCTGGGCGATTCCAGATGAGACGTCCAAGGGTTAAGTGCGGAGGGGCGTGGGGGCAAAGCTTCACCCTACATTGACCGATTCGACAGTGCAGTCTTCCCCCTCAAGTTTGACAGGAACCTCAGAGAATTACTCTGCACCGCTGCTAATGTTTATATACTTTGGATTGGCTGAATATCGGCATAGCCCCTCCAACTTCAGAGTTGCCTACACCTGGCCATACAAGAGATGGCTGATCTGAAATACACTGTGCTGCTTTTTACAGTTTAGTGATCTGATTGGCATCAGGCTGCATCAGATGTGTCTACTAGGACAATACTATTTTGAAAAATAAACTGGTTGCACACAGACATGCAGCAAACGGCGAATGGATACAGTATGTACCGTGACTCTAGTTAAAGGAATCTTAAAATAAATAAAAATAAATAAGGTTTTAATAATAGTAGTCCACCTGAAGCCAAAATACTAAAAGTCCAGTGTCCAATTATGTAAAACATAACTGTTGTCATACCTTTACTCATCATCATTTATTTATATAGCGCCACTAATTCCGCAGCACTGTACAGAGAACTCACTCACATCAGTCCCTGCCCCATTGGGGCTTACAGTCTAAATTCCCTAATATAGACACACACACACACACAGACACACAGACAGACAGACAGACAGACTAGGGTCAATTTTGATAGCAGCCAATTAACCTACCAGTAGGTTTTTCGAGTGTGGGAGGAAACCGGAGCACCCGGAGGAAACCCACGCAAACACGGGGAGAACATACCAACTTCACACAGATCAGACCATGGTCGGGCATCGAACTCATGACCCCAGTGCTGTGAGGCAGAAGTGCTAACCAATGAGCCACTGTGCTGCCCGTATTACTCAATATCAACTACAGTTTCTGATATATGACATTAAAGCCTAATGTTTTATAATAATACAAATTTACTATTTTGTATATTTTTCTTTTCCGGCTCAGTTTTGGATATGATTTCCTCCTGACCTCTTCCTCCTTTCGCTCATTCTAGTAACATCTTCAACTCCGAGCGGTGATCTGCCAGCACTATCCTTTTTGTCAATTACCTCAGCGTCCCTTTTATTTTCCCAGTTCTTTATTGCTGGTTAATGCTATCCTTTTCATAGTCAGTCAATTTAAAAAAAAAATCCTGCTAACAGACCATGCACAGCGTGCCCTTGATCTATGCGTGGATTCAGCATGTACCCAAATAAAGTATTCATGACTATAGTGCAATCACAGCTTTTATATATTTTTTCAACTCAGCAAATTCCTTAAAGACGTTCTTCCTCAGTACTGTATGTCAAGATAAGCTGCAAGTCAGTCCTGAATGCTGCAATTTGAGCCTACTCTGCCCTTATCCTTTTCACAGGTAATCTACAACTCATTTAAACATCACAAAACTTTCATTATAGCCTAAAGCGACCTTAGAAAGCTGATTAAAGCTCCTTGTTACTGCTCCTGCAGTAGTTTGTATAATACTCCTCGTCTGCTCTGCACTGCTCACCATTCAATGTTGAACTTGTTTTTAACTTTCTGGCTATTCATTTTTAATTATTATACAGATCAGGGGGTAAATGTATCAAAGCTAAGATTCTAGCGATCATTTATTTAGTACATTCTACAAAACGATAGCTAGAATCTGATTGGTTGCTATAGGCAACATCTCCACTTTTCCAACCTGCCGGAAAACTCTCAGCTTGATACATTTACCCCTAGAGCTATTGAAGAATATATCCACTCACAAAGTATATTTCCATCCCCAGACCACCTCTCATCAATTAGCAAAATTGTAATGGTCATATAGCAAGGTTCCAAAGGTGTAGGAGTACTTGCGTCCTCCAGTCCTGTGCTGGACCCTCTCCATGTTAACGGAGAGATTATGAGGTAGATTTATCAATCCTTCTAAAAAGGAAAAGCTGAGCTGTTGCCCATAGCAACCAATCAGATTCTAGCTATCATTTACCTAGTACATTCTAGAAAATGATAGCTAGAATCTGATTGGTTGCTATGGGCAACACCTCAGTTATTCCGTTTTATAAGATTTGATAAATCTATCCCTATATGGTGAAGCGTGAGGAGGGGATGGGAACTCCCAATGTGCAGGGATGCGTGCCTGAGACCCCCACAGCTCTCTTAGTTGGGAAGAAGGGAGTCAGTGACTGAAACATATCCTTTAAATTGGACATATCTTGTAATGTGACCCAGTCACCTAGAAGAAGTCATTTTGGGGGCTGAAGCAATATTTATGGTAATGCAGACTAGCGGTATCACTGGCATGAGGCTAAAATTAAACTTTTTTGCACTTCATGTAGAAAGAACGCATTTAAAAATTAACACTTTTTGCTGATTCGAAGTGATTTCTAATCTCCCGACTATGAACTAAAGGCCTCCTTTAGATTTTAGGAGCAAATCCAGCTAAGCGGAGTCAGTATTCACCAGGACAAACCATGTTGCAATGCAAGGGGTGCATATTCAATGTTCTGCATATTCTATGCTTTTGCAGCACATAAATACTGAGCAACTTTATTTGGACATTGGCAATTAAATTTGAGCTAGGACACATCCCCTTCCTAAGTCTAAATCTGTCCATGCATTTTAACACCCCTCACAGAGCAACATGGTTTTGCCAAGATGCAAAATTGCACCTTTTATCTATTACTGCTCTCTGTAACTGAGAACCTAAGTTGGGATCTTTCAGGAGTCAAGTATTTTACAGTATTTTTTTGTCATGTTTTACCAAAGTGCTAAATCCTTTTCCTCTCCTGGCGTGCTATGTGTAAGCTAGTTTGAAATGTGTTGGGTGAGAATCAACCTGTGGTCAATCAACACATTAGTTCTGTCAATTACCATCCAATTGCTGGATTCAAGTTTCTTGTAACTGCTCTTCTGTCCCCATTCTCTTCTCTGAACATTCTCCTATACCCCAGTAGATAATCTCCTTGTAGCTGAGACTGACTTTATTATAGTTCCCATTAAGAAAATCACAATTTACCATTAAAATTATTAGAATTCAAGTTATTTTGTTCCCAAAGTACAGAAAGCAATATCAAAATTAAGTAGAGATGCTCAGGCTCGGTTCCTCGAGAACCGAACCGAAATTAGGGGATCCGAATCGGCTCGGTACTGTCGTGCGCCCTTAGAATTGAAAACAAGACAAAACGTCATTGTGATGTCGTCGGATCTCGGATCTCGCGAGTTTTGAATTTCTTTTTAAGATCCAACATATCGAGGGGTGGGAGGGAAGATGGAACCCCATTTTTCTTTTCTGCCACTGCTGTGTGTCAATGTGTCCTGGATGTGCTAGGAACTGTCGTGTGTTTGTGTCATTGCTCTGTCGTTTACCATCCAGCCAGGTCGCTGCAGTAATTGTCCGAAAGTGTATGAAAATAATATTGTGACCTGTGAGGTGGTCAAAATTGACGGCAAATGACTTGAAATTAGTGTTATTGAGGTTAATAATAATGTAGGAACATAAAAAAGCAAAATTATGTGATTTTAGCATATTTTAGGTTTTTTTCTAAAAAATCCAAAACCAAAAACCAAAACACTCGAGGGCGGTTTTGCCAAAAACAAAACCAAAACATGATGCTAATCCAGATCCCAAACCAAAACCAGTCCACGAGGGTCAGTGATCATCTCTGAAATTAATTAAAAAGTGTCAAACACCCC
>NC_134408.1:140452805-140545305 GCF_038048845.1 Mixophyes fleayi
CGAACTGGCGGAGGCGAGATATCCGCTATGGAACGTAAAAATCCAGAAGTTCGCCAAGTTAATTTAATTTGTACTTTGTTAAAGGGAGTTGCGATTACCCACAATAAGCAGCTTAACTACAATCAGATGAGCTTTAAACGATCTTTAATAAATCCTAGCAGCGACTATCCTCAAGTACAAATATGTAACATTTAAATTAATGGCAATATGTTAAATAACCATGGCCATACAAAATCAATCATCCCGCGCTGCACCCACAGATGTTGTGCTTAACAGGGGGAAATAGAAAATATTGAAACATTGATTATAAGTTACTACTATTTAAAAGCCGGCAGTTCTGAAGATGCACATAAATATTTTATGTAGAATTTTATGCATCCCTTTGTTTTGCGAAAACAATTAAATGTAAACAGTTTACATAGGCAAATGGCTTAAATATTTGTTTGATGTCACTAATAGTATATCCTAGTTAAATAAAGATTTACTAGGCAAGTATAAGTTAATGTGCTCGCTAATTGGAAGAGATTTAAATGGTTTTGTTAAGATACAGTAGAAAGTTGACTGAGAATAGGAATTCAAGGCTAATAAGGAAATAAGTGCATTGATTTAGGAAAAGGGGCAGGAGTGGTTCGCCCTGAGATGTCGGGAGGTAGGCTTGTATGCAGTGGTCGAAGTGAAGATATAGACGTGGCTGTATACAAATTTAGAAGTAGTGGTATGGAACCTGGGCCGAACTAGGACTAAAAATCACCACTGGCATTTAAAGCACACGGGCCCACCTCTGTTGATGAGCAGGAAAAAAAACAACACGTGCCACAGCGCATTTGGTGCGCCGTCAAGGGCGTGGCTACATTATGTTGGGGGCGTGGTCAAAATGGTGCGTTGATACATACATTATAATAAAACATTACATTTATCAGGCCCTCCCCATCCACATTACGTCACCCCCCCCAGACACATTATGACACCCCTAGCCCACTGTACTTATCAATGCTTCTAATGCTGCTGACATTCCTGTAGAGTGAGCAGGGAAGCTCTTAGTCTCACGAGATTAATAAATCTCATGCAATTTAGAGCTCCTCAGCTTGCTCTGCAGGCTGTGTCCTGCCCTGGACTGGGAGCACAGATTCCTCCTGCTGACCAGAACTGGATTAAGGCTCGGGGGGCCCGGGCACTTAAGTCAGGGGGGCTCCTATGATGTAATTTGGCTATTAGACACATTTTTGACAAATACACAGGCAATAATGTGTGCACTACTGTTAGGTGCACGCAGTTGTGCCTTAACAAGCAGTACAGTGTGAAGTAGGACATATCTCCCAACTGTTCTTGTAGTCAGACCAAATCCTGACTAAGCGGGACAGTCACCCACCAAATTCAGAACAGTTGGCAGACTGTCCTGCTCTATCCTACCTGTTTTGTCATGGTCACCACTTGTGGCTGCTGGTGTCTTTAGATCAGTTGCTGTTTGTCTGGATCCTGGAATGTTGGATGCCCTATTTGGGAAAAAAATGAGTACATGAAATTTAGCCCCGGTGTTAAATCAATATAGCATCCACGTTTTAAAATTAGGCCTCACTCCTGCCCCAACATTAAAATACTAGTATTCACATTTGATAAATACATCTATTTCCCTCTAACTAGCCCTGACATTAAATAGTATTCCCATTTAATAAATAAAACTATTTACCTCTCTCCAAACAACTCCAGCAAGAAATTAAATAGCATTTACGTTTAATAAATATATCTATTTCCCACAACCACCCCAGGCATTAACTCATAATCACATTTAATAAATAGATCTCATTTTCCCTAAATAGCCCCACATTCAATTAATAGCTCCCAAACCACCCAAGTATTAAATTAAAAATCCAATCACCCCATCTTAAATTGTTAGGCCCCATTATTAAATTGCCCCACCATCACCCCACAAATAAAATAGCACCCAATAATTAGCCCTACCTGCAATTCACCATTAGATTAATAGCCTACCTCCCACATTATATTAAGACCCTCCCCCCTCACACATTATAGTCATACACCGGCCCCCACACACATACAGTAGTCATACCCTGTTACACACATACACACTCTATAGTCATACCCTGTCACACACAAAACATACTATAGTTACACTGTGTCACACACACAAAACATACCACAGATCCCATGTCACACACACAAAACATACCACAGATCCCATGTCACACACACAAAACCTATCATAGATCCCCTGTCACACTCACAAAACCTACCATAGTTCCCCTGTCACACTCAAAACCTGTCATAGATCCCTTGTCACACTCACAAAACCTACCATAGTTCCCCTGTCACACACACAAAACCTGTCATAGATCCCCTGTCACACTCACAAAACCTGTCATAGATCCCCTGTCACACTCACAAAACCTACCATAGATCCCCTGTCACACTCAAAACCTGTCATAGATCCCCTGTCACACTCACAAAACCTACCATAGTTCCCCTGTCACACACACAAAACCTGTCATAGATCCCCTGTCACACTCACTAAACCTGTCATAGATCCCCTGTCACACTCACAAAACCTATCACAGATCCCCTGTCACACACACAAAACCTGTCCTAGATCCCCTGTACACAAACTACCCCCCCCCCCCTTACCTTGTGCGCTTCGCGGCGCGCTCTGTAGTGTCTTCTATCACATGGGACGGCACCTATCACATGGTGCACGTCCCATGTGACAGTCATTGGCAGATCCATTCATCGGAGGGGAGGAGGAGGGGACGCGTGGCAATCAGTAAGTGTAGGGCTGACCCCATTGCTCAGCGCACAGACTGTCATGCCGAATTCCGGCATGACAGTCTGTGCGCTGAGCAATGGGGCCGGCCAGCTAGCAACCGGCCCATCTGGCCATCGGCCCTTCTGGCATTTGCCAGAAGTGCCAGATGGCCAGTCCGGCCCTGTATGGAACTATAGAAGTGGTGATAAGCAAATGTAAGTGAATGGAGTTTGTTACTCCCACACCAGGGGCAAATGCAGGATTTGCAGAGGGGGGTTTCCACACCACGCCGCCAGTGGGCGTAACCAGCATGCATGAGGGTGTGGCTATAATTTTAAACAGTGCTTGGCTGCTCTCCAACTTTTCCTATCCCCATAATAGACATGGGCAATGCTGCGTACACTACTGTTAGGTGCATGCAGCTCTGTCTTTTCGAGCAGAGCTGTGTGAAGTGGGGGCAGGGTCCAGCCACTTCAATTATACAGTGCCATATGCTTAGAAGGGGGTTTCCAGGCACTAGGGACACCCCCCTCCCTCTCGGTTTGCCTATGCACGCTGAAAGCAGTAGGAGAAGTGGTGGTATGGCATACCACCTTATACCAGTCCACTTCAACCACTGCTTGTACGTAGTTTCACTCCCAAAGGTAAGAGAGAAACAGTGAGTGACTATGGAGGGAAAGTTGAGGGGTTACCTAAGAAATATAAGTTGACATGCGAGAGGAACACAAATAACAATGAGGTATTGGCAAGACAGAGTTAGATAATAAGAGGAAAGAACAACAGATGGGGTAGACTAAAGGTGCCAAATCAAATGTCACTTTGGCTGGGGTCAGATTTGATATCAGTACCTAGATGAGCTATACCATTACCATTTTGTTCATATTTTTTTTGATAATTTGATTAATTGGTGTTCTCATATTTGCAGAGCCAAATAAAGAAAGTTTCTTCACTTAGACCAGGCCTGTCCAACCTGCGGCCCTCCAGATGTTGTGAAACTACAAGTCCCAGCATGCCCTTCCAGCTATCAACAGGTTGTCTACTGGCAAAGCATGCTGGGACTTGTAGTTTCACAACACCTGGAGGGCCGCAGGTTGGACAGGCCTGACTTAGACCATTTATAAAATGTTTAAATGTTTTGCAATGTTACTACATCTTTTCTAACATCACTGTGGCATAGATTTGTTTACACATAGGGAAGTACACATAATGTGCCTGATTCATTAAGGAAAGCAAAGCGAAAAAAAAGGGAAAATTTGCTCCTGGACAAACCATGTTACAATGCAAGGGGTGCAAATTAATTTATTATTTTGCACGTAAGGAAAATACTGGCTGCCTTTTCATGTAGCACACAAATCATCATCATCATCATCAGTTATTTATATAGCGTTACTAATTACGCAGCGCTGTACAGAGAACTCACTCACATCAGTCCCTGCCCCATTGGAGCTTACAGTCTAAATTCCCTAATACACACACACACACACAGACTAGGGTCAATTTTTGATAGCAGCCAATTAACCTACTAGTATGTTTTTGGAGTGTGGGAGGAAACCGGAGCACCCGGAGGAAAGCCACGCAAACGCGGGAAGAACATACAAACTTCACACAGATAAGGCAATGGTCGGGATTCGAACTCATGACCCCAGTGCTGAGAGGCAGAAGTGCTAACCACTAGGCCAAATACTTGATAGCTTTATTTTTACACGGAAATTTAAAGTTGATCTAGACCATGCCCTACCCCAACTATAAATATGTCCCCACATTTTAATTTTACCTCTCCCTCCAATGCAACAAGGTGAAGATGTACTCCAATTCTTAGCTGCTTTGATGCCTTAATGAATCAGGGCTGATATGTGCCAAGCCACTCATAGATCACTTTACAACTTATAACAGGAATAAGGAAGTCACATGATACATTTGAGATGTTATTTCAATTAGGTTGATTCAAAAATAAGCTTAAAAAGCAAAGCTAACGATCCAATGAAAATATATCTAAACGCCTCAAATTAGGCAGAATGCACTTGGTCTTGGGTTTGATTACGACTGGGTGCATTTGTCTGTGTTTAGTACCTAGAAGTAAAACCAATTATTTATAATATCCCTCTACATTAGCAAGAAAATACCCCTTTTTATTGTAGCATATGCACTGCAGCTCTATGTTCGGAATTGAACCCAAGACCCGACCTCTGTGTTACAGTAATACTATCATCTGTGTCACTTATGTATTAAATGCTAATTTTCAGACCAAAGGGAGATTATGGAATATAAATGAGTCCCACTCAATCAATTAACGAAATCCACTCAGTAATCAACTTATTGAGAGAGAAATAATGTACATTCTTCTTAACTGACATCCTAACGACTATGTGCTGTGACACTTGTTACTAGGCTGTTGGAAAGCACGATCTAGCGGCTCAGAAATGCCTGTGATGTGTCTCATTCAATGATAATACCAACGCGTACACAACTAACACTGCATGCTGGATACCGAGGGTATATATTCACAAACAGATCTGAAGATTTCTGATGTTGCAATGCTATCTCTAAAATGTGAGTCTTCAAAGTATCTCAGCCCATTATTTATGAAACATATCAGCATTTTCATTTCTAAAGAGGAAATGGCAATTGTGATATGTAAAAGAGGTAGAGTTTCTCCTACGTTGTTTCATTTTCATTCTCAGATTTATCTCTGTGTTTAAGGTTTATGTAGCCTCCTCGCTTAGCTGTTGGGTGCACCTCCAAGACACCTACCTCTGAAGCTCCGTTGGATATCCCACACAAGTCCAACTCAGTGTCACTCACTTAGGTCCATGTTGGTGAATTGGAATACAGGTACCCCTGCATACGCAGGGAAAATAGCAACAATATATATGCAGTGCTGATGCAGTAAGTGTAGCAGTGCACAGTTTAAATTAACGGGCATTGGATCATTTCTCTTGATGACAATACACAATATAGGACCTTATTTATCTTCAGGCTTTACACTTCTGCACAGTTCTTAATTGGAGCAAATTAAACAGAATGAGTCGTTTCGCTCCTGTCCAGCACAGTTCTTAGTTCCAAAGGGAGTTTCAATAAGCATTTTAACACTCAACAGTCTAAATCACCTCTTGCCTTAGGAGCTGGCTGTCTTATAGGGATTGACCATCAGACATATTCCTGGTGCTGCTACAATCCTAGTGCTACATTAATCCATTGATACATATATACTACTTCTAACTGCATTTCCAATTAGACAGTCTCCTGTATTTTTATTCCCTGCACACAAAATGTGCTGAAGACCAATCCCAGGGGCCGAGACCTGTATGGTGTATGCAGCCGAGCGCATACCTCCTTGCAGGAGTTCCTGGTGAAGATCGTCGTCACGTAAGGCTCTCTTCCCTTGGTGTTGGTAGACCAATCTTGAACTGGTTTAGAATCTCCATCTCTGTGGTTCCTGATACAGTATTTATACACCCCATCTGTCTGCTGCTAGCCACTGTGAGAACTCTTTCCCCTGTGAGCATCACCCCATCAGTGTTTCTTGGGTAGGGTACATAATCCCAACACTGTAAATGTCGGCACTTAACCATGAAAGCGTCGCCAGGCTAAATGCTGAAACTTGCATTGTGTAGACAGGTGGACAATGTCGTCAGTGTGATTGCCAGACATGATGCTGACATTAAAAAGACCAATGCCGCCGGGTCTGAGACAGAGCCGCTGGACCCAGCAGCATTGGTCTTTTAAAGTCAGCATTGTGATTGGTGACATTGTGACTGTCATCAATCAAACTGATAACATTGTCCACCAGTCTACACAATGCAAGTGTCGGCATTTAGCCTGCTGACATTTTCATGTCAACATTTACAGCGTCTGAATAATGACCGCCACTGTGTCTCTTTCCCCTGTGGGCATCACCCTCTCTTAGTACTTCTTCTTGCATCACTCTGAGATCCTCCAGATGCACTACTTCCTCTTGGGACTCACCACACACTCATAAACCCTCTTGATAAGACATCGTGACTACGTATTGCTTTACTCATTTTCTCCGGGGGTTAAATTTTCCTATACAACAAATGTCACTAGTGACATTACTCACTATGCAGCATTAGACCTTATACGAGATGCAAGTCCCCAGCACCTTGCAATATATATCACCAGCAATGGGAAAATCACATGATCAGTTTACCTCCTATCCCACAGACACAGTATTCAGTTAGATAAGCTCAACAGTAGCCAAGTCCACCAGACATTCACATTAAACATTGCAATGTGGTTTGGAGGGGAGAGGCTTCATCGTTTTAAATTGGCTGTCTGCTAAGCAGGCTGCATATATTAAAACCCATACACGTGGGTGGCCAAATTAGACAGATACAGCTATTTTGTGGATAGACCAAAATTTATGAAGCTGGTCAACGCCTTCATAGACCTAGTGACAGGAACATTATACATCCTTGCATTTTCCATCAATTGCTAAACCAGGAACTTAGGCTCGTTACCCACTGGAAATAGGAAACTATTCTTGTGTGTCATACAATGTGGAATCAGTGCTTACACCAACAGTGGATGGGAGGGAATCAATGGAGAACACCCTTGTGTGCATTTGAAGTCAGCCTGGGTGAATATCTCAGGGATCATCCAAAAGATGCTGCCACCATGGGGAAGTAGGTATGGGGTCATTGGAAGCAATAGGTTCAGTCTACACACTCGTTCATATAATTTTATTGGTGTTTAATCATTGCTAGTAAACAGGGGCTGGCTGGCTAGCTTGGCTGGCAAATTATAGCCCGGAGGCGAGACTCGGCTCAGAAGCCTAATAGGAAAATTTTAAAGGGAAAAAAATTCAGGTAGCCCAATGATCCAGCCCAAGGTAGTCCAATAAATGACCACTCAGGGGCAGATGCCCCTTTGCCCCTGCCAGTAAAAGCATGCTTATTAACACCAGGGGGTAACTGGCCTCCTCTGTACAGTTTATTTTCCCAAGTTATTACTCTGCACAAGAATCTATATTTAGCATTTAAAAAGTTCATAAACAGTCATTATAATATGATGTTTTTCATATATTACTGGCTGTTTCACAAAACTGTAAAGAACATTAATGGCAAAATGTCTTTCCAGTAAATAGTCACAGCATTAGCCTGTAATTATGTGGACAGGTCTGAAGCAGACAGCAGGGTGCATTATATATACTGTGTATATCCTTTCTGAACTAAGTGCATACATTAGAGTCGAAGGGGGATGCAGAATCTTCAGTAATTAAGTAACAAAAAAGTAGAGCACAATCTATTTATGTCAATAGAATAATGAGCTGAGTTTCAGAAAATCCTTAGATATAATCATATAAGTGATATCTATCTATAAGTATATTCTTGTGCCTGTTGTTAAAAATTATGTAACAAAAGAAAGACTGGGGATATATCAGGCTGGAGACAGATGTAGAATTACGAGGAAGTTGCATGAACTAAAAGACCTGGAGGTAAATGTATCAAGCTGAGAGTTTTCCGGCGGGTTTGAAAAGTGGAGATGTTGCCTATAGCAACCAATCAGATTCTAGCTGTCATTTTGTAGAATGTACTAAATAAATGACAGCTAGAATCTGATTGGTTTTTCAAACCAGCTGGAAAACTCTCAGCTTGATACATTTCCCCCCTAGGGTCTGATGCCAAGGGAGTATTACGCCATTGCATAGTGCGTCTTGCGTGAAGACGCTCTGTGCATGCTCAGAAAAGTGGCCACACGCATATGTGCCTATGTGCTTGCATCTGGAAAGCCAGGACAGGGAGGGGGGGGGGGGGGGCGGAGAGTTCTAAAGTAGCGCTATGTATGTGCTGCAAGAAAGAATACCAGGATACTGTAGAGAGGATATTCAGATGCATCATTTGAAAGTCTTGTTGGGTTGCTATGCATGCTTCTGTACAGAATCTCCAGAGGTATAACAATGACATAAACAGCATTGAAATTGCTGATATCTTTTTTTTAAAATATAAATATTTACACCCCAGTCTCACCTACATTCCATTATGAAAAAAAATTGGGTGCAAGTACACTTTGTAGGAATTCAGATATTGTTGACAACAGTTTTTGGGGTGGTGGTGCTGAGGGGCGAGGCAGGGGGAGTAAGACCAATCAAACAGTTCAGTGGATGAAGAGTATAAGTGTTTTATGTTTCACTCTGATTAAAAGGCTGGGGCCTGATTCATTAAGGATCTTAACTTGAGAAACTTCTTATTTCAGTCTCCTGGATAAAACCATGTTACAATGCAAGGGGTGCAAATTAGTATTCTGTTTTCACATAAGTTAAATACTGCCTGTTTTTTTCATGTAGCAAACAAATATAAACTTTAAATTTCAGTGCACAAATAAGCTATCAAGTATTTGTGTGTTACATGAAAAAACAGGCAGTATTTAACTTATGTGAAAACAGAATACTAATTTGCACCCCTTGCATTGTAACATGGTTTTATCCAGGAGACTGAAATAAGAAGTTTCTTAAGTTAAGATCCTTAATGAATCAGGCCCCTGGTTCTACTGTAATTGTATAGTGGAGATTTCAGCAGTCCAGTATCAAGTGAGTTTGAAAAGATAAATGTCTGAGCTCACCCCTCCCTACTCACTGCCATAGTATTGGGCATTCAGCCACCACTACTGTTCCTTTCCATTCTGTAAGCCATGTTGATGCGCTCTGCAAAACAATTCTTTTGAACTTGCGATCCATAATAACTAAAGAATATTGTTTGCAAAGTTCTGTTTTGTATGTACAGTGTGAATGCGTTATACTATATAGGTAGCTAAGCAACATAAGTATATTGCATAGTTTTCTGTAATATTCCACGCACCTTATTGAAGGCAGCATAGGCAGTTGCTCATGCTGATAGACATATTGATGCCATAATGTTTTATGTCACTTCATTTTCAAAAACGATAATTCTGTTTGTTTTATTTATTAAATTTATTCACAACTCTTTGGGGAATTTTTTTAACTTCACAGAAGTCAGATGCTAATGTACAGAAATAGTCCCAGAACTTGCATATCTGTAAACTGATTGTGAGAGTATATTGCATATTTATTGTGTGAGTACAAGACTTAATATACACGATGCCTCTCAGCAAACAATGCCAGTGATTGGACTGTCAATCAGTGTCTGATAGTAACTGTCGGAGGCTTCAATGTGTGACAGTCAATCACAAAATAATGCAAATATGTCCCCAATATTGTTCCAAACAGCAAATCATTATTATGTTTGCTTTTTAAAGTGCCATCGTAAAAGGCACAATGTACTGTGAAACCAGGTATTATATAAATGGATCCTATTTATTAAGTGTAAGCTTACGTTAATGTACGAGTGATCAGATTCAACTGTATAGAGTACAGTAAAGTGGGTGGGATCATTTACTGAGACATCAGCCGTGATATACAGGTAGAGGACAAAGAGATTGAAATGTCAGGTAAAGTAACAATATAAAATATATTGAAAGCCACATCTTCCACAGAGTTATGGCTCATATTTGAATTAAGCAAATAACATTCCTGGTATGGTAAGGGTCCTGTATATATATATTCTGGAGTGCCCTGGCTGCCTATAATTATGGCTAATATGGCGGGATACCTCAATGACTTTGAAAGTGAATTAATTGTCGTGGGTCATTCGGCAAGAGCTTCTCTGACCAAGACAGCTCAACTTGTTAATGTTTCATAAGCAATGGTGTCTAAGGTGATGTCAGCATGCAAAACCATAATCAGCAAAGGGCTGTACATTGGGCGGAAGCACATAATCATCAGCTATGTATATAGCGCCACTAATTCCGCAGCACTGTACAGAGAACTCACTCACATCAGTCCCTGCCTCATTGGAGCTTACAGTCTAATTTCCCTAATACACACACACAGACCGAGAGAGACTAAGGTCAATTTGACAGCAGCCAATTAACCTACTAGTATGTTTATGGAGTGTGGGAGGAAACCGGAGCACCCAGAGGAAACCCACGCAAACACAGAGAGAACATACAAACTCCATACAGATAAGGCCATGGTTGGGTATTTAACTCATGACCTCAGTGCAGTGAGGCAGAAGTGACGACCACTGAGCCACCGTGCTGTCCATACTCCAGAATCAAGATACCCCTGCATTAATTGAAAAGGCAAGGCAAAATAGGCGAGAAACATCAATTAACTGGAAATTGAATCTGTGGAGATAGCAGATATTTTAATCAAATACGGTGTGATGAGAACTCTATAGAGTCGGATATCATAGTTGCAGTTCATAAACTACTCATCGTGCCTGGCAATGCACATTGGCAAGTTGAATGCTCCTTCACCATGTTCTCAAGGGCACGTGTGGTGCCAAGTTGTAGAACTCTACGGTCCTGGGTTTCCAACAATGAAGGGTTCTAGTGGTAAATGAGGTTACTATATTCAGCCATATTGCTGCATTTCTTTCCTAACGGTAGGACTGTCTTCCAGGATGACAATGACCCCATCCATAGAGATCATGTGATCACACAATGGTTTGGTGATTATGTCGCTCAATATATCTCTTTGTTATGGTCTTCTCAGTCACCAGATCTGAACCCAATTGAGCTATTATGGGTCATTCTGGAATCATATCTGAGATGGCGTTTTCCAGTTGAGCAACTTTCTTGTACTAGAATGATGTTGCATCCCTTCTGCAAAGTTCCAAACATAAACATTGTAGTGTGCCCTCGGTGTTTTCCATTTTTTTGTCCATTTTTGTATTAACTATATATCTTGTAGTTTTTGATATAAGGGCACCTTTACCCAGACACACACAATGGCATTTACAATTTGGACTGGAAGAATGCCTTGACTTTGAACCAGTGTACCTGTGTTGTCTGTCCACATTAAGGTGTATGCCCATTCTCCGCTCTTTGAGACACCTCTGTTAACGAAAAGTGCACAAAGGTGTGCGGAGAGAAAATCTAAAGATGCTCACGATACAAAAGTGTACACATCCAGCCTCTATCACTGTGAAAGAACCGTTTTTCAGCTAGAATAATGCCTAGCATAGCCTTATTTACCACTTAAATTAATCATGAAAGTGAGAAACTGGGATTTGCAATTTATATCACGTTAAAATCCTAGCTCGGACCATTTGTTGAATGACAATTGACGCACAGCAATGTACGTCCCTACATATAGGTCTCTCTACCTCTGTATGTAAATTCAAAAATCTTCCGTAGCAAAGCAAAATATAGGTTTTACAAAGTTCTTCAAAACTAGCCATACCAAGGCACTAAGTACATAGTTATCATTCTACCAACTCTTACCATCTGTTGCTGCTGCAAGCTTCTACTCCCCTGCAAAGCCTCCAGCTTAAGCTGGGTACACACTACAGAAATTTCCACCAACTTTTTATGCTGATCGATTTTACATGCGATCGATGGTCTGATCGCTCGGTCCATGGACTGCATACACACTAGTCTTGTTTAGGACGATAAAGGGAAGAGCGGATGTCCCTTTAGCGACTTTTTACAGCCATGATGTCGTGAGCAATGACTGTAATTTCGTACCCACTGTTGTGGATCGGTCGGAAGTTTATACACACTACATAATGGAAACGAGATTGGAACGAAAATATTAAACTTTACGACCAACCAAATGAGGCGACAATCATCCATTTGGGCAGACTTTCGACCATCGTGTCACTGCACACACTGACCCGACTTTTGAACGAGCGGTCGTATGTCGGCTGATTTAGCCGATTATTGGATGAAAACTGTGTAGTGTGTACACAGCTTTACTCTTCAAAAGCGCATGCACTTTAGAAGACATATAGAGCCTGAGTCATTAAAGAGAGCAAAGCATAAAAAAGGAGTAACTTTGGACCTGGGCAAAACCATGTTGCATTGGAAGGGGGGGGGGGTAAATTTAAAATGTGGTGACAGATTTATAGTTGAAGTAAAACATATCCTAGATCAACTTTACATTTCAGTGTAAAAATAAAGCTATCAAGTATTTGTGTGATAGATGACAAAACAGTCAGTATTTAACTTATGTGCAAGACAGAATACTAATTTACACCCATTGCATTCTAACATGGTTTTGTCCAGGAGACTGAAATAAGAAGTTTCTCAAGTTAAGATCCTTAATGAATCAGGCCCCAGGTGTGTAACTTGCATGTAGGAATTAATTGCAGTGCAGCATTGTAGCATGTTCAAGAGTCTAGATTTGCATGAATATTCTGGTAACCTTAAACAGCCTCAGATTTACTCCTTGCAGATAGCTCACATCATTTACAATGACAAGAAGAGCAATATGTGTAGTACAACTATTGCATAGTCCAGTCCAATGAACGATCAGAAGTTGTTTTAACTAGTACTTTGTAAAAGACAACCTCCCACATTTTCAGAGAACGCAGCATAGAGACTCCAAACTTAGATTATAAACTGCAAACATCCTGCAAATTTGAGAAAACTATTTTACTTCCACTTTAAAGTCATCTCATTTTTATTAATAGTCCCCAATGGATTACAAAGTGGTTTGAAAATATTGTTGTTCTTTTTCAGTTGCCTTATGCTCGGTAATTGTTGCAGCAAACTAAAAGTGGTTTTGGTTTCCTGAATGCTCTATTGTAATGAATATGTATTAGAGTCAGACTATACTCTTCTCAAGGTAACTTCATATAGGTTGGCTAAAAGTTAGAAACAGCAATAATATTTGCTTATTTTTCCATCAGAAGGTATAAAAAGGGAATATAAATAAAATTGTTTGTACACTTCTTATTAAATTATCAAAATAATAGTAATAATAATAATAATAAATAACATTGTTTGGAGATACTTTTTCAAACAAAGATAAGGAAGATAAGAAATAGCAACATTGTAGCAAGTGGACAAGTTTGGTTCTTAATAGGTGATTTGCAATCAGATTAAACCAAGACAAAAAGGAGTCTGGTTCTGTATTCTTCTAAATGTTTACTGACATTTATTTCCTAATACTGTTAGAGATGGATCCAATTTGACACAGCTCCACATTTACCCCAAAGACTAAATTGCTGTACTATCTGCTTAAAATTGCTAATAACCATATCTAGGGCCTGATTCATTAAGGATCTTAACTTAAGAAACTTCTTATTTCAGTCTCCTGGACAAAACCATGTTACAATGCAAGGGGTGCAAATTAGTTTTCTGTTTTGCACATAAGTTAAATACTGACTGTTTTTTTCATGTAGCACACAAATATCAACTTTAAATTCCAGTGTACAAATAAACTATCAAGTATTTGTGTGCTACATGAAAAAACAGTCAGTATTTAACTTGTGTGCCAAACAGAAAACTAATTTGCACCCCTTGCATTGTAACATGGTTTTGTCCAGGAGACTGAAATAAGAGGTTACTTAAATTAAGATCCTTAATGAATCAGGCCCCTAGTTTGCACAACATTTACAGTAGATGGGCGCAAGTTTCTGCCAATGTCCCAGCTAGATAAATAAAAAATAAGACTTAAGAAATTCATGAAGATAAATCCGTGGGAAAACTTTCCACGTTCTCAAATGGGAACATTTTCAGAATTATGATTTCAATAAACCCCCTTTAAACTTTTTTTTTACATACACAACTGCCAAGCAAAATAAAATCAGAGAGATGGCTGATTATGACAAATTACACTCCACGGACTCCGCAATATCCTTTTATTACGGAGTGATGGTGCAGGCGGCAACTAATGTCACTTAATTATGCTGCACGGGCAAAGTTAATTAAGGTTCATTGACTCCCATCGCCTGGTTACCAGCTACCGTGTGTCAGCCTTTTGCAAAATCGCATCCTATATAAAGAAAGTAGGATATATTTGCAGACACAGGTAAAAAAGAAAACTGAGAGTTAGTGGACTGAGGTTATAATTTGTCCAGGATGCTTTGCGACTCTAAGCTTTAGTCCTACTTAAAAGGAACCTTGCATATTATTATTATTTATAAAATTATTCCCTAATGATGAGTTGCAAAATAAGTGTTTAATACACTTTAGTTCTAATCTGTCTACTTGTGTGCTAAAGATTGCAACTGACCTGTATCATCCGGTTGTAAAAATCTACAATTTTGGCTTTCATATGAATCTCCGGATTCTTCATCTCCGGCGTGTTCAGCCTCTTCAGCGCTTAAATTTAAAGCGGCGCTGCATTGTAAAGGGAAACTTCCCTTTACAATGCAGCGCCGCTTTAAATTTAAGCGCTAAAGAGGCTGAACACGCCGGAGATGAAGAATCCGGAGATTCATACATTTACCCCCTAATCTATTCACTACAGGACTTGGCAAGTAGCCAAGTTAGTTGTTGACATTGTTCACACAATGTTGCTGCAATTAAAAAAAAAAAACAGCAACAGTTAACCTTTAATGTTGTTGTCAGTGATTTTATCACTGCTAAAACTAAAGGCCATTACTCTCTTCTAATTCTCCTGGATCTCTCTCTGCTGCATTTGACACTAATGACCACTCTCTTCTCATAGAAACTCTACAATCCCTAGGTCTTAAAGACAGGGTGGGGTACAAAATTGCGACTACTAAAATGGCGACAGCAACGAGAGTGACAATAAAATGCAGAATGTACTAATAGCGACATGCCAAAAACGCAGACTTACTGAAAATATTACACACAACATTTCCGGCATGGTTCATATACTGGCAGACAGCCGAACAAGCCTGCAGTGGATTGGCCGTTCCTTAAAAGGGCAATACTTACATTGCTGGTACTAAGGGGGCGATGCAAGGACCCGGTGCCTATACCATGTGCCTTAGTAATAATAGACACTGTCCTATCCCGGTTCTCATCCTACCTTTTTAATCACTCTTTCAGTGTTACTTTCTCTAGATCCACCTCTGCTCCGCTTCCTTTATCAGTTGAAATACCACAAGGCTCAGTACTGGGCTCTCTGTTGCTTTTCTACACCTTTTCTATAGGAAAACTAATAAGCTTCTTCAGATTTCAGTATCATCTCTATGTGGATGATACACATCTGTGTATCCGCTCCTGATCTCTCACCATCTGTGTTGTTTCACGTTACTGACTGTCTTTTCTGCCATTTCATCTTGGATGTTCTCTCGCCAACTCAAACTCAGTCTTTCAAAAACAGAGTTAATAATATTCGCACCCACCACCAGAAGTTACCTACCTAATATTTCTGTTTCTGTTGATAACATGACCATAAATCCCACCTGCCTAGGTGTAATCCTTTGTTCCCCACATCGACTCTATATCTAAATCATGTTCCATTCATCTAAAAAACATAAACGCCAGAATACGCACATATGTTACACAAGGCTCTGCAAAAACTTTAATTCATGCACTCATCATCTCCCACATCTCCCTACTTACTAAGCTTCCCCAAAATAGGGGAAGCTTAGTAAGTAGGTTACTGTTAGTCTCTACATTGGTTAGCTCTTTTTTACAGAATCCAATATCAAATACTTCTACTAACCTACAAGGCTATCAACAAAACTGCACTAACATACATCTCCTCACTTGTCTCAAAATATCTCCCAACCTGACACCTCCGTTGTGCACAAGATCTTCGTCTCTCATCCACTCTCATCACATCCTCCCTTTCCCGGTTACAGGACTTTTTGGGGGCTGCACCCACTTTGTGGAATTCCCTCCCTCGCACAATAAGACTTTCCTCTGGTCTACAAACCTTCAAGCGTTTTCTGAAAACCCACCACTTCAGGCAGGTTTATAATATTCCTCTACCACCCTCTTCACCTCACTAGATTATCCTATTACCACCCTTTACACAGGATAACAACCATCAGACCCCTTGACCAACATTGTTGTATGACTGGATTATATAGCCCACTAACCACTTTTTACCTTTGCAATCTGACTGGACCGATATGTAGACTTAACCTCATGTATCCAACTCCCATAGATTGTAAGCTTGTGAGCAGGGTCCACTCACCTCTTTGTCTATATTACCCAGTATTGTTTTATGATTGTGTTTGTCCACAATTGTAAAGCGCTATGGAAGTTGTAGGCGCTATATAAATAAATGTTGATGATGATGATGGCAGAGAAATTTCATACAAACGGGCAGCAAAAAAAATAATAACAATTGTTATGGATCGGTGTTATGAATTAAATTGAAATGAGCATATCCTTCAAATGTGCAATTTGTTGATAAATTTACAACTTGGATACATCTTTTAGAATTTCCTTTTCTTTTTGTTTTTGCGACATGTCAAATAACTCTCTGCTCATTCCACAAAATAAATGCGAAAGTGTCAGGAATATGTTTTCTTTTGTGTTCCCTTAGCGACGGCTTTCCTGGGGTTGGTCTATTTCCTACAAATATCATGATGTACTATGCTTTACTTGTTCGGAGATAAGGAACTGTAAAGATTGGCGACACACAAAGAAATATAATTATTTTGTCTGCATAATGGAAAGGCAATCGACTAAGTTGGCAAATAAGAGAGCACCATTACATTTGGGGGGGGGGGGGGGGAGAGAAAAACAGCAGAGAATTCAGTCTTGAAGCCATGCCAGATAAACATTTCAAACTTGAACTTTAAATGCAAATTTTGAAATCTCCAGGATAGAGGGAAATTCTTGAGAATAAAATGAACACATCACCTGCTTACACCATTTCTTTTGCTCCCTAAATCCATTTGTTATTCTGTGATGACTGAGTGCTATATCTACAAGGTCCTTTTTTTTTTTTTTTTTTTTAAACAAGAGAGTTTTAAAATGCAACAGTGACTTCCCTCCTTCTCTTTCCCATTTGAGGCAATTGGGCTCCAGCCAAATATCGCTGAAAAGCTTCCTATGTCTGTGCGTAGAAGTCTGATTAGGAAACTCGGCTCCTACAAATAAGACCTTGATGGAACTTTTATTTCTTCAGAAGAAAAAAAACACTTCAGTCTTTTCCATGCAGAGTTGAGATTTTCCTAATAATCCATCTTCAGAGCTGTGAAAATGCGAATGAATAAAAAGTAGCTGATAGATTTCCTGACTAAATACTTATTTTATATCAAGTTCTATATCTCTGTCATATTGTAATTTTGGGCCTAATTTTGCCCACTTCACTAGGAAGTGGGCAGATGCAGGAGACTGCCATAACTTTCGGAAGACCCACCCGGAATCCTGGAGTCTCCCTGACATTCCGGGAGAGTTGGCAAGTATGATATAGTATATGTGTGCAGCAAGTTAATATACTGTGTGTGCAGGCAGTATGTTAATATAATGTATGTGTGTGTGTTGGGGGGGCACCATGTTAATATAGTGTATGGGGGGAATTCAATTGGCCACGTTACTAGCAAAAGTAACACGGCCTGCGCACTATTGCAGATATTATGGTAATAGTGCGCACTAATACCGTTAATACGAAAATCTTTAATGCTGTTTTTTTGCAGAAGTCAGGGTTAAAATTACCATAATAACGGTAATAGAATTAACACCACATTGAGTGTAGCCGAATTGAATTCCCCCCATGGGTGTTATATTAATATAGTGTGAGTGAGGGGGGGGGGGGGCACTCAATATGTGAGGGAAGGGTGGGTCTTACTATAATGTGGGAGGTAGGATATTAAATGGTAGAGTGTAGGTGGGGGCTAATTATTTAATGGGTGCTATTTTATTTGTGGGGTTATAATCGGCCCTTTTAATTTATTGGTGGGTATATTTCATTTAATAGTGGGGTCTATTAATTTAAGGTGAGGTGACGGGACCTTAAGTTAATGCTGGGGTGGTTTGGGGCTATTAATTAAATATGGGGCTGATTTTGGGGAGGAGATCTATTTATTACATTCGAATATGAATTATTTAATGCCAGGGATGGTTTTAGGCAATGGTTATATTTGTTAAAGGTAAATGCTATTTAATTTATTGCTTGGACTGTTTGGAGGGAGAGAAATATGTTTATATATTAAATGGGAATACTATTAATATAATGTCAGGACTGGTTGGGGGGCAATAGATCTATTTAGCAAATGTTAATTGCTATAATGTGCAGACCTTCTCTCTTTATTGCCACATTTGCATTTAACACTTGTTTGAAGTATTTCCTGGGGGTAAACTTATCCAAAGTGCGATTTTTTTTTTTTTTTTTTTTCAACGATTTCAAATCGCTGCAAATCACTCGAGAACGCAGGCGATTTTATGTGCCATATCACCATATGTTTTAACCTGCGATTTTAAGATTCCAAAATGCAATCCCCGGTGATTTGTGTTGATTTTAAAATACCTGTCTCGGTTTAGGCAAACTCACCGCAAACTCGTCCGAGATCACTGTGAAAACTGCCCAGAATCAGCACGCTGCTTTGGATAGGCGAGATTAGCAAACACATCAGGTTTCCGCTGCTGGCCAATGTTAGCGCAACATATTTTGCCACTGATAAGTTATTGCAGATAGGTGCCTCTATTTGATTTGGGTAATATGCGGCCCATTTGAAAGCTACAGCTCACTTTGTGTCCCTTGAAGTGTGTCAGGTTGCCTACCACTGATCTAATGCAAGTCAGATGATGTAAGCTAACATTTGATTGGTTGTTATGATTTTAGTGTTGATTTGCATCCTTGCGCAATGTTAGTAATAATCACAGTGGCCTATATAATAATTGTGTTTCTGACCTTGTTCACCTAGTGACTTAATGAAATATTTTTTTCCCTTAAAAGTAGAGATGCTCAGGCTCGGTTCCTTGAGAACCGAACACACCCAAACTTAGGGGATCCAAGTACCGAACTGGCTCGGCTCGGTACTTTCACGCTTTTTTGGAATCGAAAACAAGGCAAAACGCCATTGTTACGTCGTCGGATCTCGCAAGTTTTTGAGGACCCCCATTTTTCTTTTCTGCCACTGCTGTGTACCAATGTGTCCTAGATGTGGTAGGAACAGCCGTTTGTTTGTGTCATTGCTCTGTCGCTTACCATCCAGCCAGGTCACTGCAGTATTTGTCCGAAAGTGTATGGAAATAATATTGTGATCTGTGAGGTGGTCAAAACTGACTGCAAATGACTTGAAATTTGTGATATTGAGGTTAATAATAATGTAGGAACAAAAAAAAGAGCAAAATTATGTGATTTTAACATATTTTAGGATTTTTTCTAAAAAAAATCCAAAACCAAAACACAGGAGGGCGGTTTTGCCAAAACCAAAACACGAAGCTAATCCAGATACACAACCAAAACCAAGACCAATTCACGGGGGTCAGTGAACATCTCTACTTAAAAGCAAATTGCTGGTCCCCTTAATGAAAGCTTTGCTGGCTTTTGATCTCTCGATAGGATGATAACTGCTAGTATTTCATCGCAGCTAGTGTATTACTATTGTGTTTGAGAGTCTAAATCATAGCTTTGTGTTGTCATGTATTTACCGTACAAAAGCAGTGGATAGGGCAAAGTAAATGTTTAATACAAAGAGCTAAAGAACAAAACTTATTTCTGGTTAAGGTGAGCAAAATCAGCAGGGATTGATGTTCAGAAGTACTCAGCAGGAAAAGACATCCCTGCAGAGATATAGAGAAATATTTGATTTTTTTTGACATTGAAAACATAATATTCAGGACATTGATACTTGGCAGGGGTTATAACACCTGCAGCGATGCTAGCACTGGCTCTTCAAGACTTGTCTACTATGTACTCGCTTTTTGTCTAGAAAAAGAACCGTTTTTATTTTTGCCCAAATCTGATTTTATTCTCTTGTTTCTCTTCTCTTTAAAACATAAAAAGTCAAGCAAAGCTGACATGTATAAAGTCAAATTGACCTTAACCACCGAGAGAGAGTGAGACAGCTTCCAGGAACATTATATGCTCTTTATTACTTGCCGACTGGATAAAGATACAGAATTTGTTTGTTTCCTTTGTTTAACGGGAATGGAGTGTTTTGGGAATTCTCTTAATTAATGCAAATTTTTCACTTGTTGCCAATCGGACTTTCCTGATCATCTCTAAGTCTGTGTTACTATAACTTTCCCACCTCGTTTTAAAAATACTCAAGTCATGTGTAACCACTGACAAACACTCTGAGTGAGATACGCAGCCTTAGGAATCCTAAGGCTGGGTGCACACTATACAAAATTTCTTGCAAAGCAATATCATTAACGATTTTACCAATGATTGGAAAAAAAAAGATCAGCATGCTGATTTATGAGTACACACTGTGCACGTTTTACAAGATTTACCCTCAAATCTGTGCTCTTCATCTGTCAGAACCATCTGAAAAGATGGTTCTGACAGCCTGTTAATCTGTTCATAAGTGTTCACCTAACTAACATAGTAGCTTCCTTCTTGCTGTGAGTACTGAGAGAGCCAAACTACACAAAAGAATAGAAAATATTTTTGCACCAGTGTTATAGTCGTGTGATTATTCTGAAGAGCGTACCCCAGCCGTATAGGGTAAATCTGGAACCCACTTTGCCTGACATACTATATGTTATATGACAAATAAAACAAATTCAAGAAGCATATCTAAAAATGTTTCTTACCAGTCCAGGGGATAAATGTATCAAGATGAGAGTTTTCCGGCGGGTTTGAAAAACCAATCAGATTCTAGCTATCATTTATTTAGTACATTCTACAAAATGAAAGCTAGAATCTGATTGGTTGCTATAGACAACATCTCCACTTTTTCAAACCCGTCGGAAAACTCTCAGTTTGATACATTTACATTTACATTTAACCCCAAATTTGCTAGAAAGCTGTTTGTCGACCTTGCAGTTCAGCTCTGAACAAGAACCTTTGTTATATTCCACATTTTAACATTTGCATAGCAGGAAAGGAATATAATAACTAAGTTGAACCTTGACAAGCAACAAACACTGTCTTATGTCCCTACTTAACTTCATACTTACACATCGAATTGTACATTAATTCAATGCATCCAGCTCTTCGTGCAACAAACAAATCTAACAATGAAAATGAAGGACAGAATGTATGCTTAGAACAGTGAAGGTATGCATACATTTTCCAATATTACAGCAATAACTAAGACAAACGTTGTTAGTTATTTTCTGTGATACAAAGAAACAAAAAATAAAATATTTTTTTAAGGACATATACAAACTATTTTAGTAACTTGGTACAAATGTGTTTGTAAAGCCAGGGGTTGTCTGCGCTGAAATAAGATATTACAACCAAACTAATTATGACAAAGAACCCCTTTTCCCAAACAACTTATACATGTACCCAGCTGACCCCAGGACTAGTCAAGTCCAGACACAGAGTCAGTAGCAGACAGTAGGCAAATAGTGTAATCTGGCCTATAGACTGAGTCAGAGGCAGGCAGCAGGCAAATAGTGTAATCAGGCCTATGGCCTGAGTCAGTGGCAGGCAAATAGTGTAATCAGGCCTATGGACTGGGTCCGTGGCAGGCAGCAGGCAAATAGTGTAATCAGGCCTATGGACTGAGTCAGAGGCAGGCAGCAGGCAAATAGTGTAATCAGGCCTATGGACTGAGTCAGAGGCAGGCAGCAGGCAAATAGTGTAATCAGGCCTATGGACTGAGTCAGAGGCAGGCAGCAGGCAAATAGTGTAATCAGGCCTATGGACTGAGTCAGAGGCAGGCAGCAGGCAAATAGTGTAATCAGGCCTATGGACTGAGTCAGAGGCAGGCAGCAGGCAAATAGTGTAATCAGGCCTATGGACTGAGTCAGAGGCAGGCAGCAGGCAAATAGTGTAATCAGGCCTATGGACTGAGTCAGAGGCAGGCAGCAGGCAAATAGTGTAATCAGGCCTATGGACTGAGTCAGAGGCAGGCAGCAGGCAAATAGTGTAATCAGGCCTATGGCCTGAGTCAGTGGCAGGCAAATAGTGTAATCAGGCCTATGGACTGGGTCCGTGGCAGGCAGCAGGCAAATAGTGTAATCAGGCCTATGGACTGAGTCAGAGGCAGGCAGCAGGCAAATAGTGTAATCAGGCCTATGGACTGAGTCAGAGGCAGGCAGCAGGCAAATAGTGTAATCAGGCCTATGGACTGAGTCAGAGGCAGGCAGGCAGCAGGTAAATACTTTAGTCGGTCTAGCAATAGTCACAGGAAATAGTAAATAAACAAAAACAGCACGAGCCAGGAACAGAACCAATATCCAGCACTGAGAGCTGTGGGATGTAGAAAGCTAAAGCCACAGCATAAGTGTACCCATTACTGGCTTGAGGATGATGATTGCTAGATTGGCAAAAGTTCGGCACACAGCGACACCTGAGGTTGGAGTAAGTTACTGCTCCAGAAGGTGCAGAATCACAGAACCAGGACTCAAAGTCCTGACAGTGTTACACACCGTACCACACAGATATTATCATTTACTTAAATGAATTGCAACATAATTTTGCAATTGAGTTTAGTGGAAGTGTGAAGTTCTGATGCTACAAATATCAAGTATCGCTTTTGCCTTGCCGTTCTACGTAAAGACATTCTGTCCAGTATTTTCTGTGTAACATGCAAAAACAGGCAATACTTTCCCTACATACAATAAAATACAATAGCAGCCCCTTGCATAGCAACATGGTTGGTCCAGGTGCAAATTTGTCCCCGTTACCTGAATTAGCAGCAAATTCTAAATGATGCTCTATGTGTAAAAATCCTGGGTTTTTCAGTTCCTTTTCTCCACTGTAAAGATATGTATCTTTACTTTCTTTTACAGCACTATTTTTTGCTTAAGATTGCAGCCCTGGATAAACTTGTAGTCATCTCTGTTGGTGTTTGCAAATCACTTGTAAAGGAAATAAAAAGCTATCTGCTTCCATTGTCTTGTGGGGAGGAGAATGGAGAATGAACAGTGGGACAGAGTTTTGAATAAGCACTGGAAGAGAACTTTGGTATTGCTGAGACAAATGACAGTAATGAAAGTTGTTGAAGTTGGTACAGGAACTGCCACCTGTGGCTGACAGTATTACAAAAGTTTAGACTTGCAGTAGGAGTATTCTTACATAAACCATGTATGCATAGCTCAAACTTCATGTTACACTGAAATTCTGTTAGGAAATCACAGGAGTAACAAGCTATGTTGTAGTGATAAACAATATGGAATTTATTGAAGAAATCAGCAGCAGACAGGAAAAATGCAAGCACTGAAATAATGCTGGTTTGATGAATTGGCCAACAAATTATGCAGAAATTATTTAAAATGACAGTCTGAAATATTCTGGTGCAAGTTTACACAGTTTTAGGCAATGCAAGGTAGTAAACAATGTCTCTTGTAGCAATGCTGGTGCAGATATTCACAGTGTCCAGTAATTACTGCAAAGCCCTACTAGGGAGCAGAGGAGACTTATCACAGTCTGTGTCTGGGGATTCAGAGTTGATGTAGACCAGAAGGCAGAAGCCAGGAGACAAACAGAATCAGAGCATGAAGCAGACCAGATTATGAAGCAGAAGCAATTAGTTATCAGGAGTCTAGTATGAGCAGAGCCAGAACCAGCAAAACTGAATGGTGCAGTCCAGAAGTCAGGATATAAATGAAATACTGAAGCAGGAACCAGTGAACAGTCAAGAATAAGCAGAATAGGAATCAGGAACCAAGAAGCATGTGTGCTAAACACTATCACTGGCAATGAGTGCATGACAAGTGTGGGTTTAAATAGTGAAGTCATCCAATCAGGTCACAAAGGAAGGCACACCTGCACTGCAGCTCAGATTTAATTAAAAGCAGAAACAGTTCTTCAGAGGGAGACACATCTATGTAGCTGACATGCATAGCACATCTGAGTGCACACGTGATGTAAGGCAGATTAACCCTAACAAACTCTAAGTGAAAAGAACACAATCTTTGCAGGATACTATATTTATGCACATATTAAGATAAACTTACTATTTACTTGCTTACTTTAACAGATTGAAGACAATAAAACAGTAAATGTGGCACGTGCAAATGTTTGGGCACCCTTCCAACTGATTCATTGATATATGTTTTAAGGTCTCAAAGCTTTAACGACATGTTAGGCCATAAATTAAGACATGTGAAGACAATTCCAGAGTTGAATAAATACTCGGACGTTTCTAACCTCTCAGGATGCTGCGCCTACTCTCAATCATCATGGGATCTATGCAGCTGATCGATGACTTGCAAATAAAGACAGTTCACTGTGTAACGCAAGGAATATTTCCACTATCAAAAGAAATAATTAGGAAATGGTAGTTAAGGGGAACTGTTGAAATCAAGGCAAGATCTGGAAGCCCCAGAATACTCTTTGAGAGAACTGCTCGTAAACTAGTCAAATATGACTATATCACTACAAAGGACAGGCAGCGAGGGTTACCTGTCACGAAAAGGTCCACAGTATAGAGTTCCTTACACAAAAATACTTCTATAAGCCAGAAAATGTTTGGAACAAAAATTGTAAAATTTTGGCCACAAACAAAACATTTTGACAACCATTAAGGTTAATAGCGATGGATAAAGGTAAATTATACTTGTGGGGTTGTGTGGCAGCCAGCACACAGGCAATATTGGCCAGGTGGTTGGAAGAATAAATACTAAATACTAAACACTAAATACTTGAAAGCTTAATGTTTTGGAATGGCTTTTACAATACGTGCATATTTACATACAGAAAGACCTAAGAATATTTCTTAGCTGGAAAAGTTCTGCGAAGGAGGAAGAGTGGAAAAAATTTTAACGCAATAGAAAGACCATTATTAAACATTTTAAATGTTTGATTTCTGCCAAAGGAGGTCTTATCAAGAGGATGGACTCTATATGTTAAGGAACATAACCATCTTAATAATACAAACCCTTGGATCCTACTTTTGACACCTCTTAAAATTCACAAGACCCAGACCCACTGGTACTCTTCCCAGGTCTTACAATGTTTTGGATAATATTGATTAGGAAGACACATATAAATGGTGTAAAGTAAATAAACAATCGTTGCACAGCTCTCTGCCACATACAAAGCTCTTGAGTTCAGTTCAAGTATACCTGTAAGGAAATGCCACACGTAATATTGCTGGATTTTCCTTTTAGACCACTCACAATTTGTCCTTGAACATAAATATTGTCAAGCCTGAGGATCTGTCTGTACTCAGACTGGTTGGTGTCTCTGGAGTTAGGCTGGTAACTAGATACACAAAGCTGGGCGGCCTGATTATGTTCATTTGCATGTAGGTGAAAGGACAGGAACAGGTGGTGATAAACTAGCAGAGGAGGCCAGGCAGGAACTGGATTGCTGAACCCAGAATGGAACCAAAATGCTGGAATAGGAATGGATCCGGAATGCTGGTTGATGGAACCGGAATGCTGGAACTGGAATGCTGGATCCGGAAGCGAACCAGAATGCTGGAATAGGAATGGAACCGGAATGCTGGTTGATGGAACCGGAATGCTGGAACTGGAATGCTGGATCCGGAAGGGAACCAGAATGCTGGATGATGGGACCAGAATGGAACCAGTATGCTGGAACTGGAATGCTGGATGACGGAACTGGAATGCTGGAACAGAACTGGAATGGAATTGGTAATGCTGGAACTAGAATAAAACCGGAATGCTGGAACCGGGATGCAGACTGCACTGCCTGAACTGGAACAATAGAAAGTATTGCAGACTACTGGGAACCAGGTTGGCGTCTGAAAAACAATAATGCACTGGCAACAGGTGAGGGCTCCAGGAAGTCCTTTTATAGTAGTTGAAGATTCCTTATTGGAGAATGCGGTCAGCTGGGCAGAAGCAGCACTCTGAGTTGCTGATATGGACCAGGTGACTAGATCCAAGATGATAGCTCCCAGGAACTGGTTTTGGAGGTAAACCTGACGTGGAGGCTGCTATCCCCTGATTGGCTGGGAGGAATCATGTGACCGAATCCAATACCGTGATTCTGGAGGGATCTCTGGAGTGGAGACAGACTGGGCAGCATCTTGCAGAATGATCTGAAACCAGCATAGCCTGAGGACAGCAGGGACAACTTAGAAAGACAGCGGAGGGATAAGTGACAGGACCTAAGAGCCTGGTGTGTGACAAATATTTTATTTTACACAAACAATTTTACCTGCAAGTATGTGGTACAGCCATGGGGGTGATTTTTACACCCAGCTGTACAAATCTATATATGGGAAGCTGTGAGAAAACACATTTATCAAAATAAAATATTTAATTCTATATTAAGTTTACAAAAAAAATTATTGATGGCCTTTGTCTTTGGAAGGGCAATGAAGCTGCATTTGAGGCATTTATCTTTTCCATTGATGTAAACAAAGGGAATTAAAAGTTTACAATAATAGATTTAGATATAATCATACACATATATTAAATATGAAACATTATGAAACATTAATAAGTATTAGGTACATATACCTATGAAAAGAAACTGTATAGTAATATTTAGTTGCATCTTGACAGCTGGAAGAATAATCTTCCCTATTTGCTATTTAGTAGACTTAAAGGAGACTGTACTAATATTGAAACCTTTGAGAAATAATATATGGTATATATTACAGATTTATGGATTGATTTACAAGCTCTGGATAATAGCCTTGCCAAGGCTAGAAGCCTTGCTGGGAGTACCCTATCAATATACAAAACTGGAAATGATGATAAAACATATTTTTGCTCTTTTATTTCACAGTTCAATGCGTCAAAGAAAAATCTAAAATGCTTTGTAGGAAAATATTGGTCTATCCTAAAACTGGATTCCATTCTTTCTGCTCATATCCCGGATAAACTTAATACAGTTTATAAAAGAGCAGAAAATATCTTTCGCAAGTCTGGAAATTGCAAGTGCATTACTCCCAAGTCTGTCAATCTATCCGTACAATCATTGTCAAATGTCTACATGTCTATAGAGGGACTAAACATTCCCAAATTATGACAATATAAAGAAATTTTGCAATATACTTAATTGAATGTTTTGTAGTCTAAAATCTATGGAAAATCTAAAAGCCCACTCAAAAATTTTGTCCAAGAACAAATGCTCAATATTAAAAAGGGGTGGTGTCAGGCGTCATCCCCCACACGGCTCCCGTGTGCCAAGGACGGCTGCCTGCCTCCTGCCGGCACGGCTCCCTGCTGGCACATGCGCAGGCGGCACCGTGTTCCATTGCTAAGTTTATGAATCATCCTCCAGCCAATCAGGGCTGATCTTTCCCTATTTAAGGAAATCTCTGGCCCCATTAGGGTGCCAGAGTATTAGGTTTCATTTCCTGTGCTCTAGCATTGGTTGTCCTGTGTGCTGACACTCTACTGGATTCCTGGTTTGTCTTTGGCTTTCTCCTGGACTCTGTTTATAGTTAACCCCTTGGCTCCTGACATATCCTCGAGAATCTGACCCTTGGCTCTCTTCTGATGCTCCCCTTGGATTTTGTTCCGGTACTGTTTAGCCTGACCCCTATTACCTGACCATTCTTTTCATCTGCTTCGTTGCTTTCTTTTCTGTAGGGCTGCAACCAGCGTGTCCCTCATGCCAAAATCCAAACTCCCTTGTGTGGGTCCCTGGCAAAGGCCAGGGGTGCGTTAGACTCTGTGCCTACAGATTCAGTAGTGCCAATACCCTCAAGTAGGCACCATTGTTACTTCCTAATAGTGACTGGTGTCTAACTTTAGGTGGCATTTGTTCTAGCTCAACATTTTTCTCTAGAATATTTGTGCCCTGTCCTGCACACGACAATATGGCATTCTGAGCAAGAAAACAAACCAAAATATAAAAGGAAATATATCTCCATAATGTTTATTACATAACTATTGATGAGTCCATTCCAATGAGTAATGTCTGCAATAATAACGTTAATAATAATTCATATATTAATGACTATTTTTGAAGCTACGACAGTCAGGGATTGGTAGCAATAATAGCACAAAGTACTGTAAGTTATCATCGCAAAAACCATTGAACATTTCACTTTTTATGCCGCCAGAATGTCATTACCCTAAACTTTCCACAGTAATACACTTTTATATGTTCAAACTGATTTTCTGGTAGAAATAAACTCCCCGGGATATCCCTGCTTCAAGATATTCACAAAGTTGAACAGAAATCACTCTCTATCCAGCTATTTTTTTTGTCTTGAACAGGAAGACTATAACTTCAATATGTGCATACATCACTGGGAGAGAAAAGACTGTGTAGCACAGTTGTCAGTCCCTAAAAGTTGTCAGTCACCAAGAGGAGGTCAGGTTTCTGCAAAGTGCTTTGTCTACTCTTCTCCATGATTAGAGCAAACCATACAGGGGCAAACGCAGGATTTGTAGAGGGGGGTTTCCACACCACGACACCAGTGGGTGTGACCAGCATGCATGGGGGCGTGGCTATAATTTTAGACAGTACTTGGCTACTTTCCAACTCTTCCTGTCCCCATAATATACATGGGCAATGCTGCGTGGATTACTGTTAGGAAGCGGGAGCAGGGTCCAGCCACCTCAATTATACAGTGCCCCAGGCTTGGAGGGAGGTTTCCAGGCACTAGGACCCCCCTCCTCGGTTTGCCTATGCATAGATTTGTTATGCTTAAGCAGAAGAACCATTTTAAAACTTCTTTATCTTCAAAGTAGTAGTGACCATGGATGGTTTCAGAGTCGGGCAGAGATGACAACTGCTCTGGGACTCCAATTTTAGAGGGGCTATAATGCACGCTCACTAATATATTCACTAATTTTATAGGTTATTTAAATATCATTGATAAAAGGTTTTAATTTTCTTATTAAGGCTGAATATTGAGTGGCCTCAGCATATGATCTGTTTGGGGCCTGACTACTTTTGACTTCTGCTTGAGGGTTTTGGACCAAACAAAAAACGGTCAGTTGGACCCATTGATCATTACAACAGAGTTTGTACAAGGCACAAGGAGTCACAGGGCAAAAAATATCACAGCGCAGTACAAAGAGATACAAAGCATAAGAAATCACTGCAGGATTTAATCAAGCAGGACTAAAGCAAGGTCTATAGAGCATAAGCAGTTTTATATATTATTGTTACATCCTCGCTTGCAAAGCTACCAATGATTTAATTTTACAATAGTTTCTGGGGACAATGCTATATGGTAAATGTACTGTGTCTATAAAAGTGTAACAAACGATATTTTCTTTTGCCAAATTGATATGACCTGAAAATTTCTAAACTGTGTGAAGCTGTGTACTTATTTTTAGAGGCTGAAAATAGTCACTGCTGCATTTTGGGTAACAATATTTATAATACCCCTATGGCTACTAACGGGCGAAGCCGTCGTTATTTTGAGTGGAACCAATGATCACAAGAATGTAACCTATCTAGTCACTGGGGACTAATTACTAGTATATAGGCTTGTTATTGAATAATAATAGCAATTAATTCCATTCCTCAATACTAGTACATCCCTTTCAGGGGACTCCCACCATATGTTCAGTAGAATAGGGTCCTATCATGTAATGGGACTTTGATCACTACAAATTCTGGTTTTAAGATGTGTTTTGAATGAAAGTTATACGCAGGGCTGTGAAAAGACAACTCGTCTTATAAATGGAGACGGCACATATTTGCATTTTTTCGTGCATTTAACTGCGGTGCTTTCTCTGAACACGTCTTGCGGTGCAGTAAAGAAGCATTTTCATATGTGTTTCAGCATGCTTGTAGCTTGAACAAGGTTCGACTTCCTGTTTCGTCACATGCGCATATTTCAAAAACACAGATGGAACGCACTTGAGAATATGATCGAAGCGCATATAAAACGGTTACCAAGCCCACGCTTCAATGAAATGCGGGTTAGATGTATTTTACTTGCATTAAAAAAACTAATTGCAAATGCCAGTCTGTACGTAGTCTAAAGGAGCAGTAAGAACGTGTTCAAGTAAATGATCGATGTTGACCTGGACATAGACGCAGATACACTTGTCGGGAAACTTGTTTGTTGCAGGTGCTCTACCCCTGGTGTAAGATACAAACCGATAATGATGACGATCAGATGAGATGTCTCCGACTCAGCCTATATACTATGCAGAATGCGTCTTTTATTTGGGCACAATTTATACCTACATTTTAGACAGAAATTGAGTCCAACTGTACATAAGGATCACAATGAGCAAAATATTAATATGCTAGCTCCCCATTATCGTCAAGAAAAGAGAAGAAAAGTAAATGTGCTAATTGAGGCTCTCGGCGATATCTTTAGAATAAAATATTAAATTCTTTATTAATTAATTTAGAAATATAAAATGATTCCCTAATGATATGATGGCAAAATATTTAAAACCAATAAGTGATAATTAAAGTGTGAAAGTGAATTAAAATAGCAAAATTTGCTATGCCTCGCTACTTTGTATAACTCAATTATTTCTGAGATTGTATCAATTACTATTGTTTACTTATATATAATAACATGAATTACTCCATTGAAAGCTAACTTGACGTAGATTTTATCCAATTTTATTATTAGTGTGATTGGTCTCCATATTATAATAATCGTGATAGATTATCCAGATTTTTCTGTTATAATGGTATCCTTCCTAATAGTCCAATGTCAGTACTCGGTATACCCTGAATAGGATACCCCATATTACTTAAAAATAACTATCATTTAGTCTCAATCATATAGGATACCCAACCATACATACGCTAACATACAGTTCTTTATCACGATTAGCGCTAAAACTTATTAATGTTATTAAAGTTAGTAATTCATGGTGGAGTGTAGCGAGGCGAACGCCAACACGCGTTTCGCTACTTACTTTTTTTTTTGACAATAAGCCTCTTCACGTGTGAGTGCACCATCAGAAAGTGACATTATGGGAAAACCCTTATAAATGATTAAGAGATTGGAATAGCGATTACCTGGTGCAGTGGTACTTCTCTTTGAGCTCCCCATTATCGCCAGGCATAAATCAGGAAAAAATACAGATAATATTGACATAAGGAAGGAGAATCTCAATGGTTAATGACTCCCGCTAAGATGTACTGAAGACCCCAGTTCACATTCTCTTGTCAACTCCTTTTGACCTGAGACAACTTAGTTTAAATCACTTTCCCTGTTTTGCAAACACCAAAAACTAAATTGCAAGCTCCATTGGCCACGGAAAATACTAAGACAAATTCCCTGTGTACAGAGAGCAGAATATAGTTTTACGCACCATTGAGAAAGCAATAAACCTATGCCGTAACTAAAATATCAGTCTGATATTAATACCAAACACATATTTCTTGCCTCTCGACCTGCACATTTGGATTTTCGACTTCCATGTACCATGTAACACTAACCTTGAACATTACCTTTCCCACTGAATGCTTCACAAAGGTGCGGGCAACTCACAAACACGATAATGACTCAACTATTTACCTGACTGAAAAGGGGGCCCGTAGGAAATTACGATGATGAGACGACTTAAGTCTTTATTATTTCATTGATTTAGTGAAGAGACGGCATTGAAACAGCAATCAGTGATTTCTACAAGGATTCTCAATCTTTTTTTTTTTCTTTGTGATGGTTGAGAGACATTATAAGCATAGAATCAGCAGACAGCTTTCATTAATAACCACGATCAGATATCTCTCACTTGGCCGATGTTCTAACTATATGTAGAGTAAGTACTATGAGCCTGCTTGATATAAGAAAGAGAGGGACCCCCATCAAACTAATATAAGGCAATGCATTTGATTTTAAAAATGCAAAAAGGAAAATCCCTTTATTGGTGTCATTTTGATTAAATTGACACTTCAAGTACTTGGAGTGTCCTCATACATTTCATTCGCACCTCGGCAAAATAGTACAATTATCCCCAGTTTTGTGACACATTTTACTGTAACATTAACATTTGACATCCTACCCCCAACCAAGGTCTTGTTATTGGATAAGTTAAATGTTTAGAAGGGTCTTGAAAGTTGCCAAATATAACCTCTATGGGAATCATGGGAGTCGTTAGTTTATGGTGTTTTGGATTTAATTAAAAGACTCCTAATACAAGTCAGTGTTTTGTAATTGATGAGTTACACAAGCTGCTAAATAAAAAAAAAATTAGGCAAGAAAATGCATCACAATAATACATGTCCCCACACTGACCACCTCTGCAATACCACATACCCGTTATCTAACTGAGGGATGGGCAACAGACTGCCCTCTGAGCTTTCATCCAGTTCCTTCCTGCTTACCTGTCAGAATTGTTTGTTATAACTTGTAACACTGATATGTTATCACAGATAGGTGTCTCTTTTTTTAATTAAGTGCATTGTTTTAACTTATTACTGAGAATAATGTGCAGCTCTTATGAAGGTTAGAGGTCCATCCATGAGATCCCTGGAGTGTATCAGATTGCCTATCCTGGTGGCTCAGTGGTTAGCACTTCTGCCTTACAGCACTGGGGCCATGAGTTCGATTCCAGACCATGGTCTTATCTGTGTGGAATTTGTATGTTCTCCCCATGTTTGCGTGGGGAGAACTCCGGTTTCCTCCCACACTCCAAAAACATACTAGTAGGTTAATTGGCTGCTATCAAATTGACCTTAGTCTCTCTCAGTCTGTGTGTGTGTGTATGCTAGGGAATTTAGATTGTAAGCTCCAATGTACAGTGGTGCGGAAATAGTGGTGCTATATAAATAGATGATGATGATGATGATCTAAATCACTTGACTCGAACATGCTAGTGTATGGCTCTCTTATCCATCCCATTTGTCTACGTAACTGCTCCCAACTCATATAACTGGTCAGCCCTCTCTGCTCACATCCCCTCTCCTGTGTGACAACTCCCATGTAGCATCTCTACTCACAAATATCACTCAGTAGAAGAGGATTGTTTGAAGCTGGATTAGACCACTACCTAGATCAGTGTTGGCTAACCTGTGACACTCCAGGTGTTGTGAAAACTACAAGTCCCAGCATACCCTTCCAGCAATAAGCTGCTATATATTGGCAAAGCATGCTGGGACTTGTAGTTTCACAAACACCTGGAGTGTCACAGGTTAGCCAATACTGACTTAGATAAATGTAGAAGACTCCTGGAGCTGGGGTGATCCCATGGAAATGTCAGAAGTTGGGAAAACAATAAAACATTTTGTTGAACTATTGTTATTTAAACCAGAGCATATTTCTGAGAGATTGCTGATGTCACTAGATTTTTGTAAATCGATTGGCTGCACTAAGAAAGGAAATGACATGTGAATTCCAGCCACACACTGTGAAATGTCATTCTAATGGCACAGCTAACATGTGTTAGATAATGCAGATGTCTCCTTGTACGTACTTGTCCTATTGATAAGGAATTCATCATGCCTTTAGGCACATTTGGATCATCAATAAGTCATAGCGGAAAGTAATGTCATTATGATATTTCGTGACTTGTACTATCTCATGGACTTTGAGATCACAGCTGGAAGCATATTGTAAGAGAGTTATCAAATTCAGTGTATAATACTAAACGATTAGGAAAGTAAATGTCAAGTTAACACAAAAAAAATTGAGTTGCACAAATGAGGGATTTTTCTGAATTGTGTTTCCTTCTTATATTAATTTCTAAGGCAAGATCTTCTAGCACAGTTAACTGGTTTAATCCGTTGTCTAATTAAAGTATATAAAATGATGATCTTCAAGTTATGTAATCTCTCAGCAGTATTCAGTTTGTAAATGCTTCATGTAGCCTTTTCTGGGTTTTAAGCATTGTCTTGAACTTTTCTCTGTATCTACCATTTTATTGCTATTGTATTATAATTCATGTACTGGTATATGTAATTTTAGTTGATTACCCATTAAAATTAAACTTTATATAGACGATACAAATGTATACATGGTTACACTAAGAGTAATTTGAAAACCGCAAAAGTGTAAATCTGTTTAGCAAATGCTCCTGTATGATGTCACTTGCCTACAGTTACATTAAGATAAATGGTTTTGCTGGCCAAGATGTAAGTGTCTGTTGGGTCATTGAGCTGCTCTCTGCTTTTTGACAGGATGAATATGGAGACATGTAAATGGAGCATGGATGGTGGGAAGTAATACCCTTGGGCCATTAGGGACTGGGTTATATATGACCCCATTGGGCCATGAGGGACTGGGTTATATATGGCCACACTGGGTCATGAAAGACTGGGCCATGTGGCCACACTGGGCCACCAAGCACTGGGCTATATATGGCCACCCTGGACCTTGATCGACTGGGCCATATGTGGCCATATTAGTCACCAGGGACTGGGTTATAAATGGCCACATTGGGCCACCAAAGACTGGGTTATATATGGCCACACTGAGTCATGATGGACTGGGTTATATTTGGCCACATTGGACCACCAGAGACTGGGTTATATATGGCCACACTGGGTCATGAAAGACTGGGCCATGTGGCCACACTGTGCCACCAAGGCCTGGGATATATAGCCACAGTGGACTACCAGGCAATGGGCCCTGTTAAGTACACTGAAGGAACTGGGCTCTGTATGGCACATTGATTACCTGGGATTGTGCTTGTGCGAGGGTGTGTTTTTTTACTCTGTGTATGTTTCATGTTTTATGTCAGGAAGCTGATTTATTATTTCTAATGTGTGTGTACTATAAGGAATAGTCTATTCCCCCCCCCCAATAAGTGATTACGGATATTACAAATCACCTCAGTTTCATGACCATATAAAAAGCACAAGGCTGAAGGCCTCAGTGACAGGTCATCTCTTGATAATGATAGCATTAAAGTCAATAGTCTGTTGCAAAAATACCCCCAATAAACCAAAAACCCACCACCATTCACCAAAGAGAATTTCTATGTCTCTGCCAATTAGCATAATAGTCAGACTGTTTAGCATACTAACTAGCCTAACAACCTGCCCAGCATGCTAATCACACCACGGCTTCTCCCCTACTCCAAGGAAAAGTGCTGATTGTGGAGCAAGGACTGGAGGGGGGAGAGAGGGGAAGGGTAACATCCCAGCTCAGCATACTGAGTGTGCTTTCCGTCTGTCCCTCTCCTTGTCAAAACGAGGAGACGGAGTAGAGATTTTTATTTTTTGGATATCAAGCAACAAGTCAAGTTTCAACTCTTCGATTCAAAAGAAGACCTGTCATCATTGTAATGACAGTAAAATGACTAATGTCTTATTTAGCCCCAGTCTGTGCCTTGTGGTTGTAGATCCTGAGAAGCCATTTTTTCAATGTATTCAGAATTATTTAACTGAAGTGTAAATTGTAAAATGAACTGGGTAGTGGTAGGATTATGATTTCATTGAACAGGGAGGGGGGAATTGTGTAAGATAGTATCATAATTTTGCTGTAGCTGGACCACTAGAGCAGTGGAACTTTCTATGTGTGGCTTGTGGTTGGCGATGTGTACTATGACCATACTTAATGTCCAGGAGACTCCCGCATTTTGCAAGAGTCTCACGGACTCCCGGGAGAGTGTAGCAATCTCTTAGGAAGTGGGCAGAATTAGATCCAAAATGCTGCGATTCACCAGGAATCGCTGCGTTTGGCCCCGCGGGTCCAAAATTACGCGATTTTGGAGCCCCGCCACCATCACGCCCACCTTCCTCGGCAGGCTCCTGGAAAAGAAATTTCATTAGTTTGTAAGTATGACTATGACTCCAATGATTGTATGCCTACAGTCTCCAATTAGGTTAATCCAGCTCTGGTTTTACGATTCTGAAACATGATCATATAAAGTTTGTGATGTAATCTGTAATTTTTTTAATAAAATCCAAAATAAACTGCTAATTGATTTGCAATTGTAGACATCTGAACGCCAATATCTGCTGAGAGATCTGGGGATAGATTTATCAGGCATTCTAAAAAAAAACAAATTAAAAATATGCTTACATATTTAGAGTTGGGTTGAGCATGGTAGCTCAACCCAAAATCAAATATTAGAAATAAAGTTGTCCAGTATTTTTGTGGTACATGAAAAAGTAGTCAGTATATTCCCTGCATGCAAAAGAAAAATGCATCTGCACCCCTTGTATTGCAACATGATTTGCCTGTGTGCAAATTTGCACCCAGTACCTGGATTTGCACCTAACTCTAACTCATATGACTCTTTTGCAGTCCATAAAATATTGTCCTAGCTGTAGCATTATGTTTAAATCAACTTTTGTTTAAAAAAAATATTGTAGCTTAAACATATCAGGCGTTTTTATTACTAACATAAAATATTTGAAATAGAGAACGAAATTTTGAAAATAGTTCTATTATGTGTGCTGAAATAGATGTATCAAACATGTTTTATGTTTTTGATCTTTAGATAATGGGAATCAAGTCTGTACATAATGGTTCAGTAAGATACTTCTATGGAAGATAACACGGAGGCTCTATAGCAAGGGGGTAGGAATTTGCAGTTTAAAGAACACAGCCAAAGAAAAGTAGAAGCAAGTCTTTCTTATTTCTTTCTCCCCTGAACATGAAAGCTACTGTGTTAAAATGATAAGATTGCATTTTCCCTGGAGGATCCCCAAAGCTGGAAAATCCTTTGTTTAAAAAGAATGTGCGGTCTGAATTTTAGGACATAGTTTTAATGACTGCATACCTATTAGTGCCAAATAGTAGATGATCTTTATACTAGACATTGTCGGTTGATAGAACTTCTTTGGTGAAGACCTTTAATGCTATGTAATTAACAGGAGGAAAGTTTTTGAAAAACTAAGTTACTTTGAACAAAAGAGATGACGTAATTAATATGTATACATATGTCCAAAGTCATTATAAGGATTTGTTTAATAAACTTTTTATACAGGACCAGACAGAATACAGAGGTTCTTTAATTGTGAATGGAAGAAAGACTGATTCTTTGTGACATAGGAAAGGATTCTTTACTGTAAGAGTGGTTAAGCTGTGGAATTCTTTACCCCATAAGCACTGTGTCACTTTTTGTCCTTTTACTGTATGTTTTGCTGAAGGCTTACAGATAAAAATCCTATTATAGAGATAAGAACAGTACGGTTAAATGTAGACATAAAGGAAAGATCAAAGGTCAGATGAAAAGAAAAAAATCTGATTTTGTAGCATCATTCCTGTTTAAAATATTTTTGAAATCAAATAAAAGTTAATACATTTTAAAGGTTTGTAGATTGAATTGGCAAAAATGAAACAATTGGGCTAATATTGTGACTTTCCCTGTGAACCGAATCTGGCCATTGTTCACTTGTTGCTCCAAGCAAGCATGCAGACAAATATGAATAAAGATACTCTCCTATTTCCCTTTGAATGCCCTTTAGAGTTTCATATAAAAACGATGGTGCAGACTATGATCTTAACCAAGTTGCAGGATTGATTGGAGTGATCAGGATTGATTTTGACACAGCAAATAGCATGCTGCATTATATTGTATACCGTTCAGGGTAATATTATTTTGTGGCTTTACCTGTTATTCATATATTCATTAGCATAGAAGTAATCAGCAGTGTATTGATTTATGTTGTTAGCGTTTATATTTTATTGCACATACTACAGTAGCAAAGCATGAATTGATCAACTTAAATGTTATTTCCACCATTATAAAGTGCTTACTAATTTGCTGTTACCTTGCATGTGAATTGCAAGACAATAAGGGAATTACTTCATATTTAATTTACAAGTCATTTACATAAAGCAAGTTATGAAACACTGATAATGCATATTAAATAGATGTGAAAATATTTAAGTATGCATTGGGGTAAACTGTGTCACTGTGGATTAAAGGCAATTACTATGATTCAAACAGCGTTGCGTGTTAGTGACATAAGATTATGCAGATGTTTCATATCTTGGACGACATCAAACGTGGCCAAGTTCCAAACAGTATATGACTTAACCTCATCACATACGCTACAATCTTTCGACCATAGCCTGGAAAATGGCCCCGATGTGGTGGCGTGTGGCCCCAGAACAACCACAATACCAGATAATAATTCCATCAGAATTGATTGGATCCTTATGAGTAATGGTAGACAATGTTCAGAAGACGACCGTTTCAGTGTGCGTCTATCTTACAACCCTACTAACGGGCCACAAACCTCTCGACCCGAGAGCGGACTGGACAGATCTCAGAACTATTCAGCCAGCTGTGGGCCCCGGTTCCCTCCTTCCCGCTTCCCTGCACCAGGGGCCACAGCTCACTAGTTCCGACTCTGGTGCCAGGATTGGTATTTTTGTTGTGGTTTCAAACTTGACTTGTTGTTCCATATGCATAGGATTTAAAACAAGGGGGACAGCATCTTATAAAAGTGAAGTTCAGGAGGAAATTTTCTGATATGAAAAAAAATATTTACGCCCGTCTGCTGAATCGCAAGCATTTCAGAATGCATCCATGTATCAAGCTGAGAGTTTTCCGGCAGGTTTGAAAAACCAACCAGATTCTAGCTATCATTTATTTAGTACATTCTACAATGTGACAGCTAGAATATGATTGGTTGCTATAGGCAACATCTCCACTTTCAAACCTGCCGGAAAACTCTCAGCTTGATACATTTACCCCCAGGTGTCAGATCTGCATGTGGTCATAGGAATATTTTTTTTTTTGAGGGTGAAAAGTCGCAGTACAAATTTGCTTATTGCACGTTAAGCTAGCGACTGTATGCCCAACTCAACATGAGTCCAGTTATGTGGGCCGAACCATTATTCATACAAGTACACCTTGCCAATCAGAACTAGTGAGCTTACTGGTGCAAGACGCACTTCCCTGGCTGTGAATAACTGTGTTGCATGATAAGCGTTACTTACCCTGTACCCATTACTTGCACAGAAGTTATATGCTATAAATTGACTAGGAACCAGCGGCATTATAGAGGAATGATCGATTCATTTACTGCATTGCCCATAAAAAATGGCTGTCAGCAGCCACAAATTGAGACTAATTAGGCTACACCCCCAATTTAGCCCCGATATACTCAACCATAACCAAATCCTTTCAAACCACGCCCATTTCTGGTGATTACATGCACCATGTTTAGCGTCCCTTTTACTCACGGACAATTGTGACTGTTAACAGGCAAGTCTGTAAGTGATGCCTACACTTTTATACACTTTTTAGGGAATCATTGTCTATGCGTGGTTATATCATTTCATGGATGGATGGGGCTGATAGCTGGCAGTGGTTGTTGTATATTCGTATAACAGCAATTGTGTAACTTTATCTGTTTATGTGAAATTATTACCGAGTTCAAAACAAAGACAAAGTGGCCTCTGCTAAGGTGATTCACACAAGAACAAATGATGAAAAGTGATTCAAATTCCATACAATGTCTCCATTGTTTTTCTTCAAGTTGCTTGACGCCGTCATGCTCAGTATAAAGGCAAATTCAATTTAACTCCATACATCTTTCTAATGGTTACTAACCCTGGGTGTGTGAAACAAGTGGGTGAGGGTCTGTTTTATTATGTACATACTAAGCATAGAGGGAGCAGGCAAAGCATTAAAAGAGTCACACATCATCATCATCATCATCATCATCAGCGGCTATTTATATAGCGCCACTAATTCCGCAGCGCTGTACAGAGAACTCCCTGACATCAGTCCCTCCCCCAGTGGAGCTTACAGTCTAAATAATCATCATCATCAACATTTATTTATATAGCGCCAGCAAATTCCACAGTGCTTTACAACTGGGAACAAACATTGATAAGACAATACTGGGTAATACAGATAAGAGAACCCTGCTCACAAGCTTACAATCTATAGGACAATGGGAGTTTAATACACAAGGGCATGTGCTACATCATATTGCACACTGGACCAGCTAGAATGCAAAGATAAAAGTACTGAGTGGGCTGTGTGTGTAGCAATGTTGGTCAGAGGGTTGTTGTCTTGTGTTAGCTGTGTAGAGGGTGGTAATAGGGTAACCTAGGGAGATTAATATGGTGGTTGAGGAATATTATAAGCTTGTCTGAAGAGGTGGGTTTTCAGAGAACGCTTGAAGGTTTGAAGACTAGAGGAAAGTCTTACTGTGCGAGGGAGGGAATTCCACAAAGTGGGTGCAGCCCAAAAAAAGTCCTGTAACCGAGAATGGGAGGATGTGATGAGAGTGGAAGAGAGACGCAGATCTTGTGCAGAACGGAGGTGTCGAGTAGAGAGATATTTTGAGACAAGTGAGGAAATGTATGTCGGTGCAATTTTGTTGATAGCCTTATATGTTAGTAGAAGTATTTTATATTGGATTCGTTGAAATACAGGCAGCCAATGTAGAGACTGACAGAGTGGCTCAGCAGAGGAAGAACGGTTTGCAAGGAAAATCAATCTAGCCGCTGCGTGCATAATAGATTGTAGGGCTTTAAGTCTGACTTTGGGGAGACCAGCAAGGAGGGAATTGCAATAGTCGGTGCTGGAGATGATGAGTGCATGAATTAAGGTTTTGCGGTGTCTTATGTGAGATATGTGCGTGTTCTGGAAATGTTCTTTAGATGTATGTAACATAATTTAGGTATAGAGACTAGGGTTAATTTTGATAGCAGCCAATTAACCTACCAGTATGTTTTTGGAGTGTGGGATGAAACCGTAGCACCCAGAGGAAACCCACGCAAACATGGGGAGAACATACAAACTCCACACAGATAAGGCCATGACCCCAGTGCTGTGAGGCAGAAGTGCTAAGCACATAGTGAAGGCAGACATTTTGTGTGCTACACCCGCATTCGTGACAATGTAATCAATGATTTCATAAGGAACCAGTGACATGACCATACCCTTAGCAGTCTTGATTTATTACAGTGTCGTTGGGAGTCTGTCAGTGGTGGGGCTTTGCCATTTGGTGATGGTAACATTGATAGATACAGGTGTATTATTGAGTTCCGTATGGTCAATCTCAGCTCCCTGGCTTAGATTCTACCAACTATTAGTCCTTCCCCTGTTCTGTACTGTGTCCCCTGTTCTATGCCATCCATACCAAACATTACATTGTCCCTGCATATTATATAGCACTTTCCAATCTGGTTTGTGAGACTCAAGATGCTGAGCGGAACAGAAATGCTGCAGCAGATTTCATCAATACATGGAGTTACCATTTAAAATACTCTCTTTTTAAACGTTACAGTGTATTTATTACAATTATATGAAATGCAGAAGTACTGACATTTATAATGACATTTCCGTAGCATTTATGTTACACGCTGGTACACAGCCCCGGTCTGACACAAAGGGCTGTACGCATTAAGATACATAGGGAGGGCAGAGCCTATGTAACATCTAATGACCCCAAAATTCTGCTGCATGAGTTTGATCTTATTTAAATAATGTAATGAGTGAAGATTATAGCTATAATCTGTTGCTGCCTCTTACATTTATAGAAAACTTATTTTATACCTATCCATATCATTGCACTTACAAAGTCCTCTTCCTGGCTAAAGTAATATGGCAGATTGATTAATACTTTCCATACCTGCCAATATATTCAAATATATTGACAGACTATAGTGTCTTGATGGACTTCGGAACTGTATAATTCCTATCATGTCACGTTGGTAAATTTGATTACAATGCCGTTTTTTGTTTTTTAAAAACACCAATTCAATAACTATTCTGTCACTCACCGGACCGCGAGTGCCTCTGCGCTGGTGCGTGGTTCCCTAGCCTTCCTGCCGGCGCCTGTCCTGAGCCGCGGCCGTCCGCCATCTTGATGCACTGCGCATGCGCAGCATCCAAGAACTTATGACCTTTGCTTTTAATCTCATTAGTGGATCAGGCACCTCTCCCTATTTAAGGCACCTGTGCTCATTACCTCGTGGCCTTATCTTGAGTCTCATTCCCTGTGAGTCTCTAAAGGTATCTCCTGTGTACTACTAGTGTCTTCAGCTTCCTGCTGATTACCTGTGCTACTCATCGGTGGTTTCCATACCCGCTACTGATTCCTCTATCCTACTCGTGTCTTCAGCTGGCTCCTGGATTACCTGCTCTGCTCATCAGCGGTTCTCATACCCGCTACAGTCTCCTGTATCCTGCTCGTGTCCTCAGCTGGCTTCTGATTACCTGCTCTGCTCACCTGCGGTTCCCATACCCGCTACAACCGTTTAGCGCTCCCGCTGTACCTGCATATTCTCGTGGACAAGCTTCTCTACTCATCAGCGGTATGCTTACTTGTTATTGACTATCAACTGTTACCTTGCATATCCGCTTGGAACAAGCCTCTCTACTCAGCAGCGTTATCCATACCCGCTATAGACTATTTGTTTTTACGCTGCAGATCTGTTTGGAACAAGCTTCTCTACTCAGCAGTGATATGCACACTTGTGATTGACTATCAGTTATTATCCCGCATATCCGCTCAGTGCAAGCCTCTCTACTTGGCAGCGGTATACATACCGTTATAGACTATTAGCTGTTAACGCTGCATATCTGTCTGGAACAAGTTCCTCTGTGCTCTCAGTGTCTTCATACCGTTATTGACTCTTTGCATGCCTCCACTCATCCGCACCTGATCTACTCCTCACTTACTAGCAGTGGTAAAACTTGCTGTACGCAGACCACTGACTTCCCCACTACTTACCTGCACCTGGACAAGCCTTCTCACTATAGCAGTGGTACAACTTGCTGTACGCAGACCACTGACTACCCCGCTACCTACCTGCACCTGGACAAGTCTTCTCACAATAGCAGTGGTACAACTTGCTGTACACAGACCACTGACTCTCCTGTTACCTTCCTTCACCTGCTCACGTCCAACCTGGTCTCCGTGGTTCAAACCCGCCTTCCACTATTGATGCAAGTCGCTGACTCATCTACCAATATAGCTGCAAGTCGCTGACTCATTTACCAGTATAGCTGCAAGTCACTGACTATCATCATTTCCATTGGCATCCTCTCTCCATCTGCTGTTATATACGTTCCACTATTCACCCTGCTGCCAGAGGACCGCTGTGCAAACTCTGCCTCTCTGGTAAGCATAGTCAACTGGTGAAATCCTGGGCAAGACTCTTAGTGCCCGTGACACATTCATTTCTAAAGCCTAGATAATAAGAACAGATTGTAATAACTGCATAAAATATGCATACAAATATGAAAATGATTATGCTAACGGTCAATACTAAAAATAGCTCCATAGACAATTTTGTATAAACCTGGGTCTGTGCATGGAAACTAGGAAAAATTGTGATGGAATTTGTGTTTGCATGGGTTTCCTCCGGGTACTCCAGTTTCCTCCCACACTCCAAAAAACATAGTGTTAGGTTAATTGTCTGCTAAAAAATTTACCCTAGTCTGTGTCTGTGTGTGTGTGTGTGTGTGTGTGTGTGTGTCTGTGTGTGTGTTAGGGAATTTAGACTGTAAGCTCCAATGGGACTGATGTAAGTGACTTCTCTGTGCGGAATTATTGGCGCTAAATGATGATGATGATGATGATGATGATGATCTATATAAAACTGTTATTGTAACGGTGATGTTTTTTGAATCCAATCCTGAATTACAGCTGAAGTAGACATATCTAAAATGTTCAGAAAACTAAATGTATGTATAGAGATTTATTGTCACAACTTGTTTGATATTATTTTTCGTGTCTCATATCTTTTCTAAGCCTTGTCCTGTATGTATAGCTTTAAGCTGGTATTACTGTGTGGTCTCAGATGGTTGTACTGATTGCATTAAGTAGAGATAATGCAGTCAGGACAGCTCACAGATCACTGCATTCTGGACAAGGATGATTTAGACATATTTCTCTTTCAGGATAAATATTTTCCATAAAGATGTGTAGTATAAATTGGAGGAAGGCTTCGGGTAAGGGGACTATTTATGATAGGAGAAAAGCCCTAAAAAGCTCTCTAAAATGGGTTTCACCCTATCTATCAAGAGCTACACTACAGTGATAGCCAATTTAGCAACAACAGCGGCAGTGCAAGTGGCGCTGTTGTCATTCTTGCGCAATCACCATCTCAATATGGCGATAGAAGGGAAAATTCATTGAAAAAATGCTTTTTTTCTTTAATAGAGCATTTTTTGTATGCGGATTGTAATTATATGATTACATTTTTTTTTTTTTTTATCTATTTTTAAAGGCTTAATTTATTATAGGAAATGCCTGTCCTCTATGCAGTATTTATCACAGTGCAACTGAGGGATCAGCAGCAGTAGGGTGTATTTGGTGATTAAGCTCATCCCTGGGTTGGGTTGGAGCTGATCACATGATGCTCCCGTTCCACCTGTGGACGACCGCATGCGTCTAACAAGTCACCTATCCTCATCATAATTAGAGATGCTCAGGCTCGGTTCCTCTGGAACCGAACATACCCGAACTTAAGGTTCGGTACTTTTGTGCTTTTTCGGAATTGAAATCAAGAACCCAAACTAAAACCAAAACCACTACACAGGGGTCAGTGAGCATCTCTAATCATAATAAATATCACAATGCGGCCAGGGGTTCATTATATATAATAATAATTTATTATTAATAATATAATATTATTATATTAATTATATGGGCCTCATTCTAGTGGAAAGGTCAACACGCGCTAGCTCTAAAGAGAGCATCCAGTCTGATACTCCAACCAATGGAATGGCAGAACTGCAGCCTTTCTCCATTAGGGATCCGGTCTGCAGCTGTCACAGCTAGGGTGGTATGTCATACCAGCACTTCTCCTTCTGCCTTCATTGTAATACAATCAAATGCCATTCACTTATATTTTCCATACCGCCGCTTCTAAATTTCCACCTCAGTCTATATACAACTCACTCCATTGCACATTTGTCTTCTAAAAGTCCAAGCTGTAATTGGTCTGACAATCATCATCATCATCATCATCATCATCACCATTTATTTATATAGCATCACTGATTCTGCAGCACTGTACAGAGAACTCATTCACATCAGTCCCTGCCCCATTGGAGCTTACAGTATAAATTCCCTAATACACACACAGACAGACTGGGGTCAATTTGTTAGCAGCCAATTGACCTACCAGGAGTGTGGGAGGAAACCGCAGCACCCGGAGGAAACCCACGCAAACACAGGGAGAACATACAAACTCCACACAGATAAGGCCATGGTCGGGAATTGAACTCATGACCCCAGTGCTGTGAGTCAGAAGTGCTAACCACTGAGCCACCGTGCTGCCCAATGGATAACACTCATTAAATATGTCAGTTCAACAGCAAATCTTAAATGTAGACATTCCCTTTCTGCTAGCCAAGGGTTGGCTGGTAAGATTTAGCCAGAGGGAGACGAGAATCAGCTTCGTAGCCTATTAAGAACATTTTAAAGTAAAAAAAATGCAGTTATCCCCTTAATCCAGCCCAAGGTAACCCACTATTGGACTAATAAACAGGCCTCTTTTATTAATTTATGGGTAATATTCAGCAATACCAAATAGCACATTTGCAAATAAATAAGATCTGTTCAGATACTGTACTGTATATTTCCCTGTAATATCTGTAATAGATTTTTTACAACAGGTGATCAAGCTGCCTTGTCTCAAAAACATGACCTTTCATTCCGAAGCGTAAAGACTCCGCCGTCGCCTCCTTGACTAAAGTCACAGATATCTCCCTCACGCCCCAGAAAGCTTTTTCTTTTTTTCGCACATTTATGATTTCACTGAGATTTAGTGAAATTAATAACTGATAAATCTTTCTCGCAGGATCATAAAAGCGACCGGTGACGTGCATTAGTGCATGAGAGATGGCCGCCGTTGACTCCTCCGCACATCAGATGTGTAAATATTGAGAGCATAAGTGCTGAGCGTCGGGGTATGGCTTATATTAGACGCTTTCAGGGAAAAGGTAATTAACACTTCCCATTGTTCAATTCATTATTATCTTACTGAAGCAGTGCCACCTATTAATTTCACCAGGGATCGCAGATACACGGCCATTAGGACAATTGACACAGACTAAGCATGAAATGTATGACACTAATTAAGTCAAATTTTCAAACCACAAATAGTTTTTTCATAAGTAATGAAGACTGACCAGCTGAGCGGTAGAACTTCTCCTCAACTAACAGTCATAAACATTGCCTTGCATTTTGCATTAAATCACAGCAAAATCCATTAACAAAGCTTACATGTCACAGACTTGTGAAGGAGAGCGCCATTAACTGCATAATATAGAGAACGAGAACAAAGATTTCTATTCCTGACTACTCTTATAACATGAATTACACACGGGGCTTTGGATTTAAAGGGTAAGTATAGCCAATTTAAAGTCTATTTTATTAAATAATAGCTTAATGTAAGCTTAGGTTACCCATGGATCCCCAGCTGTGGCGAAAATTATAAGTGCCAGCATGCTGGGCCTTATAGTTCCACCACAGCAGGAGAGCCGCAAGTTACTTAACTCTAACTTAGCCGATAATATGCTTTAATGAACATGTACTATATAAATGACTGACTATTTTGTACTATAGGTAAAATAAATCCTTTTGATGAATAATTACTTAACAATCTAAAAAACTTAACAAAGTTGGTGTAATGTATCTATCTAATAATTCTAACTTCATGTTAAAAAAAAGACACTTACTTAAAAAATTAAGAGCAAGTAATTATTCTGTAATTTTGCATGCAGGGGATAATTGCACTCTTTTTCTATAGTGTAAGACCCCCCCCCACCAACCCCTTTCATCTTCTTCCCCCCTCCTCACAAGTTATTTCAGATGGAGCTACTACAATATGATTATTCCCATATCAGAAATTACATACAAATACAGGGAAAGCTTTGTGCAGGGGCAGGCTGGGCTCGGGGGTAGGGGGGCAACTGCCCCCTGGTCCGGTCCCATAATGGACTACCTTGGGCTGGATCACTGGGCCACCTGCAATTTTTTTCACTTTAAAATGTTCCTAAAAGGCTGCTGAGTTACGTTTTGCCCCCCGGGCTAAAATTTGCCAGCCCTCCCCTGGCTGAGTGGTTAAAGATCGCAGAGACTGATCCAAAGTTAAAAAGGCTGGTACCTTAGTGAGGAGATCCATGGTCTCACACAAAATATTATTGAGAAAACAAAAAAAAATGTTTTTTTTGTTTTTTTAAAAAACATTGGCCCACCATTAACACCATCAAAACATTTTGAGGCTCAGAGTGCTTTTAAGTAATGGGGCAGCATGGTGGGTTAGTGGTTAGCACTTCTGCCTCACTGCACTGGGGTCAGGAGTTCAATTCTCGACCACGGCCTTATCTGTGTAGAGTTTGTATGCTCTCTTCATGTTTGCGTGGGTTTCCTCCGGGTGCTCCGGTTTCCACCCACACTCCAACATGGTAGTAGGTTATTTGGCTGCTATCAAATTGACCCTAGTCTGTGTTTCTGTCTGTGTGTGTGTATGTTAGGGAATTTAGACTGTAAGCTCCAATGGGGCAGGGACTGATGTGAGTCAGTTCTCTGTACAGCACTGCGGAATTAGTGGGGCTATATAAACAGATGATGATGATAATGGTCCAGAGCCATTTTTAAAGGATTATGCCTTGTTGACCTTCATGGAACAATAGGCAACAAAAAAAAAACTATGCTTTGATTTCTTTGGCACACTGAGTTACTACTGAAAGAGTAGCATTTTAAAGTCCACCAATTTTGTGTAAATATTTGGGTTTACCTTTGCAGTTATGAAAACCACATAAAAACCTCACACTGAATAAATGCATGGAACATTTATACATAGTAGCTAATTATTTTACGTTTACCATTGATGACGATCAAAGAGAGGCTGTATTTGGAAATACATGTGCCACACCATTCGCCTTGTGATAAATGGCGCCCACTAATGGCAGTAATGGTTACAATTTATTGCTACATGATTTGGTCTTGAACAAAAGATATTATCTGTGAGATTCTAAAGATATAATTTGTGTGAGTACAGTGAGTACATTATATCTTGCTACATATTTTCTAAATTGTCTTTTATGGTAATAAATTCTACAAGCTAGGCAATGTCCTAAAATATAGACGTACCGGCTGGAGTTTCATAATTGGAGCCTGTAGGCGCACAACCTTTGGCACCTTAAGCTTCACCTATCCACTAGCCTCACTTTTTGCACCGAGCCATCTGTAGTTTTGGCAGTTGTACTACAGAGAGGAATATAGTGTCACTACAAAACAAATAGCAAACATTGCCAACACAATAGCATGTTTGAAGAGCATCATAAATACATAAAACATTGATTTCTAAGATTTTATGAGCAAATATTTGTTTACAGTTCTAATTTGTCCATCTCTCCAATTAGCAGGCAATGCCTATTTGCTTAATATACCATCATTATCATTCAGAAATAGATAGTTACTATTGTATTAAGCAAGAGCTGTTTTAGAGGTGATACTGGGAACTAGCTGGAGGCCATGTTTAGAACCCTAGTGATTCTTGAGACACAAAGTATCATTTTATCTTACTGTGTAAATTATACATCTTTGTTTAAAATGTTTAATGCTGTAAGACTGATGATGTGATAATGTTGCTGGGTAAGACAATGGAAAACCAAAGGCAAATGCATATAGAATTAAATGTCTGTACTCCCAGATGTTAGAGCAGCAATGTGTAAATATTTCAGTAGCTCTTAATATAGTGATTATTTTAATGGGTGTGCTACTGAGTGTTTGAAAACTGTTTTTAAATTTATAAGGGCAGAAATCTTGGAGATTGGTCATTTAAACTACGAGTGAACCTCTGGTATTGCATTAAAGACACTAAAAGGAAGTCTACCAAAGCGCTTACCAGACGAGGCTTCACTAGGCATGCGCACATTCCAACACATTCTCTGAAGAGAAGACACTGCAGGGGGGGGGTGGGGGGCTGAATTTCAACAATTTCAATTTCCAATTTAATCTTTTTGTAGAGTCCAGTGATGTAGTATCCTATCCACATAGTACACATAGGTTTTAAAAATTAAGCCAAGGCTTTGTCCTCTGTATTACGCTTTTAACAGACTGTTCTTGTTCTGAACCTGCAGCACAGTGTACTATAAACTCTATGGGCCTGAGTCATTAAGGAGAGCAAAGCATAAAAAAGGAGGAAGTTTGCTTCCAGGCAAAACCATGTTGCATTGGAGGGGGAGGTAAAATTAAAATGTGGGGACAGATTTATAGTTGGAGTAGGGCATGTCCTAGATTAACTTTACATTTCAGTGTAAAAATAAAGCGATCAAATATTTGTGTGCTACATGAAAAATCAGCCAGTATTTTCTGTACATACAAAATAATAAGCTTATTTTCACCCCTTACATTGTAACATGGTTTGTGCCAGAGAACATTTACTCCTTTTTTTGCCTTACTTACCTTAATGACTCAGGCCCAATGAGTGCTCCCACTCCAATACACTCCAATATATTGTAATAAAACTTAACATTAATGTGCACTGATTTCAAAAGCCATAGCTACAAGCCCCTTTTTTTAATTTTTTTTTAAAAAAATACAGAAACTTATATGGTAGTTTACACTCTCAGATGGCTTTAATTTATCATATTGCGCATGCGGCACACGGCGTGCCCACCTGCAACTTTGACTAAATACATAACTTGTTCCTTTCTTTCTGTAAACTGTGTACATTAGAAGGTGGGCAACACAACTGCTCGGACAGAGCTGTTACCGCTGCGTGACGCCTGGCCTATAGGCTTCAGTCTTGTGAATTAATAAATTAGGGGATACTGTAACATTCTTCATGTGCCTTTCATCCTTGCCTTTATATCATGTTGAGCTGTTTATTTTCATTGCCTTCTATGGATACAAAGCTCAGCAGAGTTGTGGGGTATCCCAGGATCACACAAATAAAGAACTCTGCCTGATGATAGAAATAAAGGATTGACAAAGACATAAGGAAGAGATGAAGTAATGTATATGATTACATTTGCAGGATGATGCAATGCAATAAACTAGCAGTCTGAATGTATACAACCCATTTAGAATCATGTGACTGGTTTTGGTGTTACATCAGGTCAGATGATGGGCAGCACGGTGGCTTAGTGGTTAGCACTTCTGCCTCACAGCGCTGGGGTCATGAGTTCAATTTCCGACCATGGCCTTATCTGTGTGGAGTTTGTATGTTCTCCCCTTGTTTGTATGGGTTTCCTCTGGGTGCTCCGGTTTCCTCCCACACTCCAAAAACATACTGGTAGGTTAATTGGCTGCTATCAAAATCGCTCCTAGTCTCTCTCTCTGTTTGTATGTGTGTATATTAGGGAATTTAGACTGTAAGCTCCAATAGGTCAGGGACTGATGTGAGTGAGTTCTCTGTACATCGCTGCGGAATCAGTGGCGCTATATAAATTGATGATGATGATGGTCTCCTGATAGTTGTTTCAAGTGGGAAATTCAATTTAATGTATTGTAATGTGTCTCCGGAAACACAACAACGCAATGTTAAGAATTAAGCCTCCACTCGTTTTTCCTTGCGTAATGGGCGTTAATGTGTGCATCCGAAAATCGAGGCGATGTTCAGTGGCACCTCGTTCATAATTGAATCTCCTACCAGGAATATGTTATTCTCAGTGATTATGATAGCTCTCATATAGTCTATTAGACAAGTTTTTTGTAAAGTCAATAAAACTATTTCTGACATTTGCTTCCTATGAAACCTTGGACTGCGCTGCTTTCTGTAATTGTGTAAACACGGTGATTATGTTCTGAATCACTTTCAAGCGCACAAATGGCAGCAGCTTTATTGCGAGACTCAGACACAGCCAAGTCGTCATGAAACCCAACAAAAGGAACTTGCATTAAAAAGCAGAAAAATGCTACTTTTGAAAATAAGATAAGGAAACCTTTTACTGGATATAATAAAGAACAACTTGAACGCCTCTGCCTTTGATTTGTTCCTGATATGGCATGTCCTGTCATTTGCGACATATGGCTTCCAGCCCCATCTTCTCTTTTCATGGGAGACATCTATAAGATCTAAATCCCATCTCTGTAATGGATGCCTATTACAAGTGCTATTTTGTGCTCTAATTATGTTTTGGATACTTCTAGAGTGCATTATACATTTTATCTCCAACTGCAGAATGTGATAAGCCTCATTCAGAATTCTTTATATTACTTTGCAGGTTGTGTGAGAAGGACAGTCTGGCTTTGTTGGCTGAGTAGCTGATGGATGGTCACTTGTCATTTAGTGAGGACCAGGTAGGACAGAGGGGTGGAAGTGCAGGGGTTGGGACAGAGAACTGTCAGTCGCTGATTTTATGATACAGTCAAGTTCTACAAAAAGTGACTATGAGCAGTAACGCACATGCCAAGAGGAGGTGGGGCAGGTACAATATGGATTTATTCTGCATTAAGTCCAAATTGTAGAGTTAGAAGCAAACCCAACTAATATCCAGCTAGAGGGTACAAATTTTCACCTGGACAAATCATGTTGAGATGCGATGGGTACAAATGTAATTTTTTTTTCAATGCAGGGGAAATACTAGCTGCTTTTGCATGAAGCACTGAATTACTTAACAGCTTTATTTTTACACTGCAATTTGGAGCTAGGACACAGCACCCTCCCAGCTTTAAACCTGTATGTTTTAAATCCTCCACCTTGCAGTGTAATTTGGTTTTGAATTTGCTCTAAACTTTAAATGAGGCACTTCGTTTAAGAAACAAGCAAAATTATGTCACATAGTAAAGTTCTGCCCAATATGAAAGTCTTAGCAGGCTACGATCAGGTGGAGAACATTTTGAGAAATAAATATCCCAACAATCTCACTACAATGAAGAGAAAATTATGTTGCTTATCGATATATTGTTTGTGCTTAATCATAACTACTTCAGGTTTTAAGGGGGGGTATTTAAACCAGTCTAAGGAACGGCAATGGGGTCAGAGTTTGCCCCTAGCTGTGCTAACCTATTCATCTCAAAGTGGGAAGATGAGACAATCTGGAATGACAATGACTGCATAGAGGACTTTATTCTATGGAGAAGATACATAGATGATGTCCTTATTGTCTGGAGAGGATAACAAATGACCTGGAAATGTTCTTTAAATATATTAACAAGAACTACTTGAATTTGGAATTCACCAATGAATTCCTCAATAAAAGTATTACCTTTCATTATCTGGAAATCTACAATGAAAGAGACAAAGTGAACATTTTTCGCAAGAAAGTGACATCATCCCAAATGACTGAGAAACATACTTGGGTGATGCTGAATATAGAATTCAAAATTCTATACACAGTTTAAATTCAAGCTTCTCCTGCCTGCTTCTGTTAGGTTGAGAAAACTGTGACTGGCCTCTCCCAAATTTGGCTCTGAGATGGATCTGGACCCCAGTGACACAGCCTAGGAGGTAAATTTGAATGGGAGATCTGAAGATTAGTGGCTCTAGTGCCAAGAAGGGGCTGAGCCACTTAGTAATTGGTTGCATGTGGAAAGGAATCAACAGATTAAAGCTAGCACTTAAAGCCACTTTTCTACTGTTTTGTCCTGGGCTCAGTGTTAATGAAAGCATATCATTTTCGTTATGGTTCTACCATCAATTCAATGAGATACAGTAGTCATACAAAGTTTAATAATAAGGGTGGATAAGAGGCACGAACAGTAAGATAGTTTGTTACCTTCAATCCATTCTTACAGTATGTTTTATGAACAGGAATTGAACATATTATTTACTTTGTGTAGTTGAGTGAATCTAAACACAATTCATCAGCCTTTGTTATAGGGGATGACACAAGCCCTAGGGATTTGGATAAAGGGGGCGAAAACATGGCTCTCCTTAAATTAATCAGTACTGTGTCCAGGCAAGCATAGGCGCTTTCTCTATATCTATTATCCTGGATCAGGCATATTAATGAGCCATAGGTGTATACTGCCCCTACACATTGGGGAGAAAAACGCACATGTTCACCATCACCATTTATTTATATAGTGCAACTGATTCCGCAGCGCTGTACAGAGAACTCATTCACATCAGTTCCTGCCCAATTGGAGCTTAGTCTAAATTCCCTAACATACACATACAGACAGACAGACACGCAGACTAGGGTCAATTTTGATAGCAGCCAATTAACCTACTAGTATGTTCTTGGAGTGTGGGAAGAAACCGGAGAACCCGGAGGAATCCCACGCAAACACAGGGAGAACATACAAACTCCACACAGATAAGGCCATGGTTGGGAATTGAACTCATGACCCCAGCGCTGTGAGGCAGAAGTGCTAACCACTTAGCCACCGTGCAGCCCATGTTGGCAGGCAAATAGGCACCTATATTGCATTTAGTAAATAACCAAAAAAAATCACACTGTTGCTGCAAGTGGTCTTTGTCTCGAAGAAACAAATTGAGCCTAGAAAAAATAATTGTCTGTATTGAATCATAGTTGTATTGAATTAGAAGATTGTGTGGGCTTTCTGACTGTGAAAGGAAATAAAAAAAAATCAATGAATAAATAATGAATTGATTTGCCTATAATCTGCTGTCCAAATAGTGCAAATGTCCTGACAAAATGTTCTGTTGGCATAAGGTTTAATATCTTGGTATCAATACAGAATTTACTCATATTAGTTTTGCATGTCAAGTTTAAATTAAACTCTTCTCTGCACCTACAAACTATTTGTAAGCTCAACCAGTATTTTTGGGATTGCAGCTTATATATTCACGAGGTACTAGTGACCTCTCACAAAGTACCTTATGTCTCAATGATGGCACTACTTCCTAGTGAATTGATCATTTGTAATAAAACGTAACATTGCGCAGCCTTTGTGCGATAAAGACATTACCTACCGTTGTCTTTAGAGGGGTGGAATCATTCAAATATGATTTTCATTGTTTGTGTAAATTTAAATATAACTGAACTTGACAATTTATTTTATTAGAAAAAAAACATGGTTATATATTTTTTCTATTATTATTTATTGTTATGATCGGAATCATTTGTGTGATTTGGTGTTTTCAGGAGCATGAGGTCAGGGATCAGGTGACAGTGTGTGGTCAGCAATGTTATGTATATTTAGACCAGAGGTACATTTTGTGCTTCACTATTTCTATAAGTTTTAAAATTCCTGCCAAACATTGGTCACATTACTCTTATTAAAGTGCTCCATGATGGAATGTGTTGTATCATTGGAAACAACTGTTTGCAATGTTATCTTGTTATAGAGAAGTGTAAGAGCAATCAGACTATGGGAATTCTTTACCAAGGGAACCATTGATGGACAACCCTGTAACTGGCTTTATAAGTGATTTGGACGCTTGTTCTACAAGGTTACTGGAGATGTAATTATTTGATTGCTTTATTGGGGTGATCCAGGGATTTTATCTGATTGCTATTTATGGGGACAGGATGGATTTTGTTTTCCACGATAGGAACGACAAATTAGCAGCTGCATCCTGAGGGTTTGGTTTTGCTTTTTTTTTTCTGGATCAACAAGACTGATGCCTATACAGTAAGACCTGGTGCTTTGAGAACAGAGTGCACTGTGGGTAGAAGAGCTACAGTGGAAGTGAAGAAAGCTGCTGTGAATCAAAATCGCTGTTTTGTTCTTTGTACATTGTCCAATATAGTGGTAGACTAAGAGAGGTGTGGAGCCGAGGGCAAGAATTATAAATGAAGGGTCGCCCCTTGTTTAAACCCTTCTTCTCAGCCTCCTAATTAGTGCTGCTGATGTGTCATAAGACCCCCCAGCCTGGTGAGGGCGCTGTGACAGAAGTGGCAGATCTAATTATTTTGCAACGCAGGAAAATGTTAAAATGCAACCCATCTTTTCCCACAATATAAACCAGACAACATGGGATTTAATACAATACAATGCAATAATAGACAGTGTCAGGCAAATGTGCTGCAGCCTCCTTGGTACCCTACTATTCCTGAATTTTGGATAGTCCTCTCAAACTCGTGGGAGAGTAGGCATCCTCCAGGAACTTGGTGGAGGCGGGGCTTAATGACGCAATTCGTCTCACCAAGTCCGACCCCACGTTATGCAATGCCGTAAATATTGGCATTTCATAGAAGTGGGTGGAGCCACGATGACGCCCCCTCCTGCACTTGTCACCTGAATTTAGACTGTAAGCTCCACTGCGACTGTGAATGTTTAAATATTCTCTGGAAAGCACAATGTAATATGTAGGTGCTATATACATAAAGGAAAATAAGTAAGTAAAATGCAAAGCAAAGATGTGCAAAGGCATATCTGCTATATATATATAAAACAACATCATTTAAAACAACATCAACATCATACAGGACAGACTGACCCATTTTTAAAGTGTCATAATTCTTATTTTGTTTTTTCCAACTGTTTTAAACAGTAATAATCTGAGGTGAATAAATTAAACCAATTCAGCCCAGGTATTAACAATTTGAAACAATTTGAAAAAAAATCATCATCATCACCATTTATTTATATAGCGCCACTAAATCTGCAGCGCTGTACAGAGAACTCACTCACATCAGTCCCTGCCCCATTGGAGCTTACAGTCTAAATTCCCTAATATACACACACACAGACAGAGACAGACAGAGACAGACAGACATACAGACTAGGGTCAATTTGTTAGCAGCCAATTAATCTACCAGTATGTTGTTTTTTTTTTGGAGTGTGGGAGGAAACCGGAGCACCCGGAGGAAGCCCACGGAAACACGGGGAGAATATAACCACTTAGCCACCGCAATCAGAAGCGGGCTTTAATAAAACTGTGGAAATACGTTATGTAATGTAATGCAATGCAAAAATAAATGAGTGTACAATATTGTTACAGTCTATATATAATGCGCATGTCCAGAAATGACCACGAACATTAACTGTATAAAATATTTATCGTTCCTCAAAACTTCTCACCTGAACTGGATGCACCTAATCTCCTTCCTAACAAATTCAAGCACTGCAGAAAACATCTGCTCAAGTACTATAGAGGAACCTCTGTCACCTTTATCCCATTATGCTAGCCGCCTTCTCCCTGTAGGCTGAAGTCATGTCATAGCCACATAAGCAAGTATATCCTGAGCCACTTAAATACACAGAATGACTGTGAAGATCAAACAACTTACCAATTAATGGAAAAATCCTCCGTCTCTTCTGCGTTCCAGGGGGGGGGGGGGTAAATATACATATAAATATATATATATATGCCATGACATTAGTCAAGAGTGAACATATGTAATGCAGTTATAGACAGTGTCAGGCAATTTCAGGGAGTCCTCGCTGGAAGAGGAGGCATCCTCCTGAGTCTTGGTGGAGGCGGGGCTTAATGATGCAATTTGCGTAATCAAGCCCCACCAATGCTATGCTATGCATTGCAGTATTTCATAGCAGTGGCGTGGCTACGGTGACCCCCTCCTACATATATATATATATATATATATATATATATATATATATATATATATATATATACACTTATATATATACTGCACATCTTGCTGACTGTACCCTTCTGATTCAGCAAAAGTGGTTCAGCAAAACTATGTGAGCAGCATTTGCCTGCCATGCTTGTCACAATATATATAATATACTATCTATAAGGCTCATATCGCCCAGCTGGCCAGCACTGTTTCTGCAGTTACCTGAGCATTACTTCTCATTAGTGTCCCCCTGTGAATCTTTACATTTCTTTACGAATAACCCAACCCCCTAATTACTTCACAATGCCATTACTTCCCAAAGGTCTGCAAGATAAGAATGGGGGTTAATTGACTTTTTTTTTTTTTTTTGGAACTCCTTGCATTATTAAACTCAAAAATGGGAGCTAATGACATAATTCATTGAAATATTATTCATTAAAGTCCACAGAATTAATTTAATCTAATCTTAAAATATATATATATATAAAAAAAGGAGATGCTAGCGGCAGTTGTATAGATTAGTCTCTCTATCTTAAATACTGTGCTATTTTTTTCTTAATTACAGTCATTAATCAACTTCATCTGATAATTCTGCAGTGAGGGTACAGGTATTATCCCTATGAACAGTGTAACACTTTCTGTTTGAAGACGCCTGAACGAGGGATAATTCCTGCGTACTACCCTTGGCAGTAGAGACTAGTAAATTGAAGCGGTGATGAATGTAACCATCTATTTTCATGTGTACTAATAATGTCGGTGGTATTGCTGTGCTTAACTATAGATACTGACCTGACACGTTATAATTTATACTTCACTCACAGTCTCAAAACAAAGCGTTCATTTGCATCCGAAAAAAGGAGCCGCTTGGAGTATTTAATTTCCTAAATAAAGTTTCAATCTGTTCAGCGATTTCTATGGCTTTTTTTTTGTTTGAGTGTTTTTACTTGTGTAATAATTTTACGCGTATATGTTAAGCCAGTACCATTTAAGTGGCAGGAAACCATTTGTGAACAGCTGGAGTTCAGTGGCAAAGCACATCTGAATAGGCACAATTGTATATTATTGTACGAGCCTGCACATAAATTATACACCCACAGGTAGGCCTCAAAGGCACCATATTTTTACATTTCATATGAATCCTGAGAGAAAGGAAACCTCACCACTGCCTTTATTTGAAGTGACAAATAATTTGATTTACTTTTCTTGAATATATTGGTTTATGTGCACATCTAGATAGGGCAAAGTACTTGGTTTAAGTCCTTAAAGTGGACCAATTTCCACCATTTCCCAGGTGCAAGTTTTATAGTTATTCGGCTAAAAAGTTTTGCGGTGCACTTGAGAATCAGGAACGCCTTAGCACAGTGGCTAAGTGGTTAGCAATTGTGCCTGACAGCACTGGGGTGCTGTAAGTTCAATTGAGTTCAATTCCCAACCATGGCCTTATCTGTGTGGAGTTTGTATGTTCTCCCCTTGTTTGCGTGGGTTTCCTCCGGGTGCTCCGGTTTCCTCCCACACTCCAAATACATACTGTTAGGTTAATTGGCTACTATCAAATTGATCCTAGTCTGTCTCTGTGTGTATGTTAGAGAATTTAGACTGTAAGCTCCAATGGTGCAGGGACTGATGTGAATGAGTTCTCTGTACAGCGCTCCGGAATTAATGGCGCTATATAAATAAATGATGATGATGATGATGATATATGTGCAATCTTCTGGACATCCCAGTATCCTGTCCTGTGATAAGATTGATTTTTCTTATCGTGATGATAGAAAATCACCTGTCACCGCAATCTATAATTAAAAACTTGCCTAGGCAAAGGAACGAATCTCAGCTGCCTCGGTGATACATGGAGAGGTAAGGGTTAACTTACCCTCAACTTACCCTCAACTTGGGCTTTCAGATCCACTTAGTCTATAGGAAAAAAATAATAAAATATAAAAATAGATTAAAAAATCTTATGTTTTATATCTAGCCATATATATATATATATATATATATATATATATATATATTTGTTTTTATTTTATTGTTTTTAATATATTGACCAGTGAATATGGTATAGTCACTGGAATTTGCTGGCGCTATATAAATAAATGTTGATGTTGATGATATTGACACCGATGCATAGAAAGAAGTCAATGGTTTTTGGGGGAACTTCACTTAACTCCCAATGATCCTGATTTCAGTGGGATTGTCCCGATTCTCGTACCCAAAAGGGCTGTGGCCTGTCTGGACAGGGGGCGTAATATGGGCAGATCATTGCTGGGGCTTATTCTGTCCAGAATTTGGCTTTTAATATGTTGGGAATTATGGCTACAGAAATTCCAAAACAAATCAAAGTTTTTATATAATGGTGCAATTCTCACACAGGGTCCGTTTAACAAAAAGCAGTGATAGAAGATCTTCTATTTATCATGAAAATGTGGCCAGGGCCCAGCTCAGCTCCCCGGTGACCCGAAGTGGTAGCGCTAAGCAGACACTTACCTCTTCGCTGACCAGTCAGGGTCCAGTCTGTGCATGCCTGATCCTGCATTGCCCGGTCACACGTGCGCACTGCATTGGAAGCCTGGTCTCGGGGTTATAGTAGCAGATTCTAAGAAGATAAAGAATAAAAATTATCAATTTTTAAAATTATTTTAAGTGAAAAACATTCTTTATTTAATTAAACATGTTATTGCAGGAGGCGGCTGCCAAAGGCAGTCTGCAGTGATACCCTGTGATAGCTATTGCCGGCTTCGGGGCTTGGTAAATAGGGAGAAACCCTCTCTGCAGTGAAAACACCCGTTAGGGTTCTTATCCCTGTGATAAATAGACCCTATGGTATAAATCATGTATTTTGGGGGAGGGAAAGCAGTTATTTCTGGTAAAATCTATTTTCATTGTAATTTCAGAATTGTGCAAATGAGCCTGATAACCAGGATAAATAATTATAACTTCACTCCATGTCTGGGAGACTCCTGAATTTTGGGGAGCTTTCCTGGAATCCTGGAAGAGTAGGTAGCCCTCCCGGATCTCGTCCAATCTTCTTGCAAAGTGGACGGGGATGGGGAAGACCACACGACTCACTGCAGATCCCGTCATCATGGCCCTACTTTCGCCATCTGGAAGCGCAAATCGTGCCATAACACCCCCCCACACCTGCCCCTTTGTCGTCTTCCCCAGGAGAACCATTAAATTGATCACAATTGTTTCAAAGACTAATTTGGGAAGCAGGATTATAATTTGGGGACCCCAATGTGTTTTAGTTTCCAAAATGTTATTTGTTTATCCAAGTCTAAACCATAGACAGACACTAAGGGGTATATTTACTAAACTGCGGGTTTGAAAAAGTGGAGATGTTGCTTATAGCAACCAATAAGATTCTAGCTTTAGAATTCTAGATTCTAGATTTATTTAGTACATTCTACAAAATGACAGCTATATTCTGATTAGTTCCTATAGGCAACATCTCCACTTTTTCAAACCCGCAGTTTAGCAAATCTAGCCCTGAGAGTTTGTTAACTAATGAAAATCAGCAATTTATAATCGCATTTTAGCTGCTTGTCTTTTGTTTTGTTTGTATTTTGAACTGAACAGATGTGCTAAGATTATTGTAGTGTACATAAATGTTTCTGGCAGTGTAAACGATATTGCCTTGTATTCATCCACATCCTCCTGTGTTACATTCCCCCTGTTGACGTCAGGGAAACATGTTTAGAATCTTCACTTCTTGAAGACATTACGTGTAAAAGTCACTAGCTCAGCACTGTGCAGCCAGCTCGGCACTTTTTAGGAAAGCTTCAAACCCCGCAGAATGACTGTCTTGGGACATATGAAACCATTAAACTCACCCCCTTTAATTAGTCGTTTGTACATGGTTATGCACAAATTACACGTTAACCTTGATTCTTCCCGTCATCATCATGTTTCTGTGGGAACTGATTTACATCAACATCTGAGTAAATATTATTTTGCTTTTTAGACATTTATCACCAGCGACAGAAACATGCATTTACATAAACGGGTTGCAGCGAATGTTGAGCTCTCATGGATTTCTCATGTTCAGTTCATGGTTATTTACCATTTCAGACTTTTGAAGTTTCCATAGAGAACACCACAAAAGAATTTATTGTGTGTGAAAAAATGGACTTAATTTATTGCAGTGGAGTAAAAGAGTTAAATGTTACATTGCTTTTACCTGTGCTCTGCGGAGTTCTGTTGAACGATAGATGTTTTTATTGCTTCCACTCTTCTTATGAAATACAGTTACAAATATCCTCAAAAAAAATTCAACTTGATCCACTTTACAATGAGGAATGTAGCCGAGCAATTGTCTGGTACAGCCCGAGTAACGTATCACTCTTTATACTGTACTTGCCAAATTTTATAACCAGGTCAGATGAAAAGAGAGGTACATAGGCAAACCGAGGGGGGGGGGGGGTTCCTAGTGCCTGGAAACCCCCTCCAAGCCTGCGGCACTGTATAATTGAGCTGGCTGGACCCTGTCTCCACATCACACGGCTCTGCTTGAAAAGGGATAGCTCCGTGCACCTAACAATAGTGCACACAGCATTGTTCATGTATATTATGAGGATAGGGAGAGTTGGAGAACAGCCAAGCACCCTCTAAAATTATAGCCACGCCCCCATGCCTGCTTGTCATGCCCACTGACGGCGTAGTGTGAAAACCCCCCTCTACAAATCCTGAATTAGGGGGAGTGCTGAAGCCATGGCATCACCTTGGACCGGCTGCTTGTCATGAAATGCCGAGATTCATGGCATCACGTAACAGGGGCATTGTTACATTAAGCCTCACATCTGCTGGGATCCGGGAGGGTGCCTACTCTTCCAGGAGTCCGGTAGGACTTCCCAAAATTCAGTAGTCTCCTGGAAATTCTGAGAGAGTAGGCAAGCATGCTTTATACTACAATAGGTGTAACCAGGGGCATGATCTTCCAAAACAGCTCATAGGGATTAGGGCGCAGCAATGCTTGTCAGTTCTCCAGGCATGCATCACTGGGCTCCTTCCCTCCCAGCCCCCACTCATACACAGAAGAGCACAGTTTGGGCCTGGTGGCTTGTAAGTAGATAAACCTCTCAGTCCTCACCCCCGGCCCTGTAATTACTGTTTACTCTTCTGGTTTGCTGTCTTTGACCCGTGTAAAAAGAACTTCTTTTATATTTTTACGAATTTTTAAATGGAAGACCTCATAAGTTATTTATGCCTCTGTTAGGATGACAGGACAGTTGTACACTGATACTTGGGGTCTCAGCACAAAATGAAATAAAGTTTAGATCCCCTGTTTTAAACAACCTATAAGATTGATGATTTGGGTGGCACTCGGACTCCTGATGCAAACACTGTACATACACAGGAATAGGAGGAATGTGATCATCCTGTTATCACTGAATTGTTTTCACTTGCACCCGAACCATTGTTATCTTTTATTGACTCAGCAAAATTCACAAGAGAGTGTCCTGCTTTTCGACTTTATTATATGAGATCCCACAAATTCATATATATATATATGTATTGTTTTCTCTTTTCAGGCAAAGAAAACATAGTACATAACTGCCCCTCGAATCACATCCTCTGCATCGGAAGCAAAACATGCATCCATCTGTCAAAACTCTGCAACGGAGTATTCGACTGCAACGATGGGTACGATGAAGGAGTACAATGTCGGGGTGAGTCTAAACTGTAAAAAAAACTAGTTTTTATTTTACTTTTTTTTAAAAAAATATACAAAGATTAATGGAGGATGTGAAAACGGGTCCACAGGTAACTGTGACTCATAGCAAACATCAGACATAGTCTTTCATTTTTGACCTGTATAAGAAAGATGACAATTAGAATCTGAATGGTTACTAATACTATAGATACCATTTTTTGCCTAGTTACCTGCATAAACTTCCCCCATTGTAAATAGCGCTTACTTACAGAGGCGATTCACCACTGCCAGTTCCAATAGGGGGAGCTAGAGGGCAACCAGCGTTTGCCACAGTCATCCTTAGCATTTTGCACGGTGGATGGAATCTGACCATTCGGATGCAACATTAGTTACATAAATTTTTTATGGCTGGTTCACATTCAAGAAATAGATGTTGGGGCTTCTGGCTGGGAAAATGGTAACGGCTGAGGCCAAGCGTCTTGGGGGAAACCTCTAAATTAAAGATGCTCACTGACCCCCCGTGAATTGATTTTGGTTTTGGTTTTGGACCTGGATTAGCTTCGTGTTTTGGTTTTGGTTTTGGCAAAACCGCCCTCGTGTGTTTTGGTTTTTGGTTTTGGATTTTTTAGGAAAAATCCTAAAATATGCTAAAATCACCTAATTTTGCGCTTTTTTTGTTCCTACATTATTATTATTAACCTCAATAGCACTAATTTCAAGTCATTTGCAGTCAATTTTGACCACCTCACAGGTCACAATATTATTTTCATACACTTTCGGACAAATACTGTAGCAACCTGGCTGGATGGTAAGCGACAGAGCAATGAAACAAACACATGGCAGTTCCTAGCACATCTAGGACACATTAGCACACAAGAGTGGCAGAAAAGAAAAAATGGTGCAAGATGGAATTGTCCTTGAACCTGCCCTCCCTCCCAGGAATTGTCCTTGAACCCGCCCTCCCTCCCAGGAATTGTCCTTGGGGCTGCCGTCCCTCCCACCCACCAGTATGTTGGATCGTAAAAAGGAATCCAAAACTCGCGAGATCGGGCGACGTCACAATGACATTTTGCCTCGTTTTCCATCCCCAGGGCGCGCGGCAGTACCGCGTCGGCTCGGTACTCGGATCCCCTAAGTTCTGGTGTGTTTGGTTCCCGAGAAACCGAGCCTAAGCATCTCTACTCTAAATCATTAATGGGTGGTAGGCACTACGGGTTGAGAAGGTGTTGTCCAAAAGTAGAAACCTTTTTAATAAATCCTTGGCACTATTATATACATAAAAACTGAATTAAGCTATATTAATAATGTTCAATACAGTGACATAAACAGATCTCTTTTGTTGGCTAAATATAAAGCTGTACGATATTGTTCTAGAAATCTTACAAACTCCTGTAAACTTCTCTATTTCTTGTAAAATAAGGAAAAAAAAAAACAGACTGACACTAAGTACCACATGCAGAAAGTTGTCTTAGAAACAGCACAATTACTATGTACCAAATATAGTCTGTCCACGATCAATACAATTACCTTGCAAAAGGTCTTTTCATTCCAAGAACAGGGCAGAATAGCAACGGGTCATCGGCTGCCATTAGAACAAAGTAGATTTCACGGCAACCCCGAGAATCATCCGATAGCCATTTAGTTGTCAGGAAGAATCGTCTTCCCTTCCCACATCTAATTAGTAAAGTAGATCCTAATGTGATGTATTCTACAATGCTATTAACACAAGAAAACATTATGGTAATTTGAGGTAAGTGTGAGAAGCGTTAATGCAACTTCTTTGTAACTTGTCATAAAATATAAAAGGAGATTTTCTTCTTTCTATAGACATAGAACATATGAATATAGATGTAAACAATGTAAATTCTGTATACACGAGCGTTCATAAAAGACCACTAACCCTAAAATACAAGTAGTCCTATATAAAAGGGCTGCTAAGAACATTTTATAAAGGACAGAAGATGAGATGTTTGAAATAGGTATTTACTGTGCAACTGACTGTATTGTTCTCTGTTATTAGCTATATTCTGCAATAGGAGTCTAACTGCAGTGTTAAGATCCATGTAATGTGGGGTAGCTACATAAATACACAATAGTTATTAATATTCAGAGGAAGTCTGCTGTGTGCGTGAAAAAAATCTTCTTCCGTAATCATAAATGTTTCGCAAATATATTCAGTTTAGACATTTTTAGGGATTTTATTTATTGGGAATTGTTGTAGTCTTGGTTGCCTTGGAAGACTCATCAGGGCTTTACACTGCCAGCTGCTGCCTTAAGGGAAATTTTACACACATCTCCAGAAACGCTTGTAGTATCACTAATTCAGTACTGTGCAGTAAGAAACTTGGGGCTAGATTTACTAAGCTGCGGGTTTGAAAAAGTGGGGGTGTTGCCTATAACAACCAATCAGATTCTAGCTGTCATTTTGTAGAAGGTACTAAATAAATGAAAGTTAGAATCCGATTGGTTGCTATAGGCAACATCTCCACTTTTTCAAACCCGCAGCTTAGCAAATCTAGCCCTTGATCCTTAACTTGTGTCTGCTGTATGCACAAATTACAGACAGCTATTTCGTGGGCTGGACGAATTTTCAGCCAATCAGTTCGCTATGAAGCTGTGACATCACTGGCAGTCTGTCCTGGCATTGGTTCCCAGTGAAGTGCCAATTGGTGATTTTCTCATGGATCACTGGTTCAGCCCGTAACATGGCTACCTCTATTGTATGCTGCCCAAACCCCTACTGTGTGCTGGCTAAATCACCTGTATGAAACAGAGTTTATAAAGTATATTATGTTTGACTTCAGTACAATTTTGCAAACCAATTTGTTAATTTATCCGCCCTCCTGATTCATATTTTCTAAAAACAATGAATTAAACCATAAAAAACAAGCCAACCATGCACCAAACACATTGTTTTGTGAACGATATTCAATCAAATTACATCATTTTCCTATTCGCTGATGGACGTAAGGGGAGGAAAGGACACAGTAAAACTTTACATGATCTGTATTTTGCTCCAAAAAAAACCATAATTTGTTATTTGCAAATTACCACTATCTGCTCAAAATCTATAATGGACCAACATGGTTGGCTTTCGTGGAAATGTAAATATTCTTATTGAATAAATATTTACTGACTAATAGCCTTTTTACTGACACCTATGCAGTTGTAGCTGTATTTAAAGGCCATCCCAAGGTGCAGTCTCAATGTAGTTGTCTTTGCACAATATAGTATTTTGGGGAGTTTACTACATTTTTACAGACATCAATTTTTTTTTTCTACCATTTTCAATGCAATTTTACTTCACGTCAGTAAACCGATTGACGAGGTCTTGTTTCTGTATCCCTTTGTTTGCACAAATGCACCCTTGGGCAGCGGGCATAGATTGTGACAGATGGACAGACAGACACTTGGCTATTTGGAATTCTAGACATAGAGAGAACAGTTCCTACCTACTTACATTGCCATCCCAAATCTCTAGTGACATACAACCTGTTCTGCCTTAATTCTGTTGTTTGTTTGTGGCAGCTAGAATATTTTTCCTAGTTTATAAATAGTTAAGATCAGACTAACGTCTCAATTTAGTAACACTCAGCATACGGCACAACCAGCACAGTATTTTGAGCCAAAACTGCTACTACCATATGTTAAATAATAAATTGCTGCCAAGCTGTAACACTTGCAGACTAAAATGACAATGTATCATCATACGCATTTTATGCTTATATTTCACAGAGATCCTTTCGCTGTTTAGAAACTCCTGCAAAGTTATTACAGAACCTGAAATATTGAAGCACTATATTCTAGAAAGTAATAACTGTATTATGCATCAACGCTAAGCTATTCAAAATGGCAATTGCTTGAAATATAGAGCATTAGTCAATGCAATAAAGAATACCTTGAAGCCGTTTTCGGTTTTAAGGAATCATTTCTGCGCCCATACATGTCCCTAATTGTGTTACTTAACATTCATTATTCATTCCGTCGTTTGACGGGGGTCAAACAGAATTGGTAAGAGGGATGGACCTAATAATACTGCCTGAGTCACCAAAATGAGGAAATATGTAAAGCGAATTAGCAGACGGCACAAGGCAGATGGTGAGATGCACTAGTATGTAATAAGCTTTAAACTGGAGGCATTTATCTTGTATCACTGTAGAGTAAATCTCATGGGGTAATGGGCTAGGTTCCATGGGGTTTTGGTGATGATGGATTTGCATAGACTTATGGCAGAGGCGGAGCTAGCTAGCTGTGGGCCCCGGTGCAGGGAAGCAGGGAGGATAGAACCGGGTGCCCACAGCTCGCTAGTTTCCCATGCAAACGGCCCTATTATCTCCAGGGGCCCCGGTGCACAGCACCTGCTACACCAATGTTAGTTCTGCCGCTGACCTATGCCATGATATTGATAGTATACATCGGGCACCGTAGAAATCAGACCATTAAGGATCAGTCATCAAAGTTAAAGAGACACTTTCATGAAAATAACTTTTTAATGGCCGTTAACTATATGGCTGTGTCGGCCACGTTTCAAGTCCACGTTTTTTCTGACTTAATAATTTTGGGGGTAAATGTATCAAGCTGCGGGTTTTAAAAAGTGGAGGTGTCGCCTGTAGCAACCAATCAGATTCTAGCTGTCATTTTGTAGAATGTACTAAATAAATGATAAATAGAATCTGATTGGTTGCTATAGGCAACATCTCCACTTTTTAAAACCCGCAGCTTGATAAGTTTACCCCCTGGAATCCATGTGTGTGTGCAGGTCCTCTGTTTATACAACAGCAGCTAACTCTCATTTTATGATAGCTCTGCCTCCAAAGACTTAAGTAGACCGGCTCTTATCTAGCGGAAAAAATGACTTTAAATAATTTAAGTATATTATGTACAATAATACATTTAACTACGTCTCAAACTTAAAATGTTATATTTGTACTAATTAATTATTTAAAAACAATGGTTAATTTAACAATAGATGGTTCATGTATCATTTGTATTAAATTTATTTTATTTAAATATTTATTATATTTACAAATTTTAATTTATTTTAAGATTAAAATTTGTATATATGCATATAGTGATTTATTGAATATTTGATTGTAACGCTGTTACAAAAAATTCTCAATAAAAAATAAAATAAAGGAGCAAAGATATAAAAAATTTAAAAAATGAATGTATATTATATAGTTGTGATGATAGTGACCCTTTAAACATTGCTGGGTTATAAAATGATTCATTGTTCTTTAATAACTCCCATTGCATTGTAGTATCTTACTGCAAATGATCCACGTGATTGCTATATAGGATTTGGAGAGGAGTGAACATTTATTAATCTTTAATATATGGAGGTGACTGAAGAACCACTAGTGCCTCATGGCTCCGTGATGTAAGAAGTTCCTAATGAATTGATAGACTTCACTCTAATGGGTGCTGTTTAGCCCATGAAATAACTACTTTGCGCAATATGTATGGAACAGTTAGGCCGGGTACACACTACAGAAAATTTCTCCCGATGCGATAACTTTAAGGATTTTACCAATGAATGAAAGTCCCGTTCAGCAGCCGATTCACGCTGTTATATTTTACAAGATTTAACCTCAGGGGGGCGCTAGGTGACTGACGGGGGACGGGGGGGCCTCAGGGGAGAATGGTGGCCCCCTTAGCCTAGGGGCCTCCATTCCCTTAATCCGGCCTTGAATGCACATGTTGATGTTTTCTTTTATTATCCTGGCTTTATTCACAGCATTGTTAAGTAAGTTGCATCTTTGTTTAATTTACTTAATGTGTGTACTTTACTGGTTTCTCAATAATTTCCTGACCCGAGACTATAAAAGGTTAGTTTCATGCATGCCTGATACCATAAATAGCTATCGTCAGTTTACAGCATGAAAGGCCATATTTAGCTGTGAGGTTCCTGAGGGGTATTGAGATGTCAGGTCCTGATTTAAATACTCTATAATAGTTTATTTGTTTCTCATGTTTATAAAGAAAAGTATGATATGACTTTACTAGTTGCTGTCATAGGCTTTCATCTTTACGCTTAGGTGTCTCTACAATCACTACGTGTATTTTGTATCACGTTGAACATGGAATATGTGTTACTTTACACAATTTAAATAGCCTATTAAAACCAGTACTAAATTCTAAGGATATTATTATCCATGAATGAGTTCTGTTACCATATAAAGCCGTCCGGCTGCAGGCCTAGTGGTTTTATAGAGGACCTCCGAGATAACATCTAATTATCTGTAATAATTTATTGTAGGATGTGTGTAATTCCTTATAATATAGATTTTCACAATGAACACTAAACTGACATTAGAACATGGCGCTTATACATATATTAGCACTACATATATATATACACTATATTATACATTTATATATATATATATATATATATATATATATATATATATATATAAATGTATAATATAGTGCTAATAGGTATATACACCCACTGCTAGATAGTATTTACATGAAATCTTTACAGTCTTTTGTTTCTTATGCAACCCCTAATATATATATATATACCCCTCCACATATATTTTCCTTTAAATAGTGACCTAGCTACTTTTGTTCCTGCCTGTATTTTTATATATATATATATATATATATATATATATTTATAAACTTTGAGGTTCAGATTAAACTTAATGAACATTTTCCTTAGATAGAATGGAAACCACCGTCCGAATTTTATTATTTAACTTGATTGGTTGAGATTCTTGGCTGCAGTGGAGCGTAACTGGCCGGAGTGGGTGTCTCATGATCAGCTCATATCCAATCACGTGCCACCTTCTTCGGCCAAGTACACCCTGTTGCCGCCAACCTCTAGTTTTTAAGTATTTATAATGAATCCGGCAAAGGGTATCTGACCCCTTTAACATAGATATGACAGACACTGGGGTGGGGCACCTTTCAGGAAATTTAATACATACATTTCCTATATGTACAATATTAATTGTGGGTTATTTTTTTTACATAATTAAAGTAATCTTGAATTATCCAGAAATCTGTTGGTGGTTGTCAAATATATAAAATTCTAATTGTATGTTGAAGAAGTTCTAGAGTGTGGGGTTGTAACTTTACCCCTTTAAAAGGCAATAAAGTCAGTTTATGAACTAAAACCTCAGCACGCGTTGCCTTTTATAATATTACGTGCCTGTATTTTCGCAAGTATGCCTAGTTTTACTGGAGGAGTGCATGGATATGGGGTCCAAGATGGTGCGCATCTTTGGGGGTGCAATCGTTTGCAACGGATGATGGGAGGAATTTCACTTGGGTGGGGTATGGGCGGGGCAAATGCTGGGATTATTTTGTCCTAGCTTGGCATGTATACATTTTTGGAGGTATGTCAGCATCATTATAACAACCCTTAATAAGATTTTTAAGGGGCTAGCTTTTATTGCATGTCTAAACTGCAAGTACACTGCATGTGTACTTTTAATGGAAACTAATATTTTAATTACTTACATTTTTAGAATAACAATATTTCTTCATGCAATTGCCTTTTCAAGCTAATGCATCTGATTAGGCATTTAGCCCATTACCACTGTACGTTCAGTGATACTGTGAGTATTTTGTTGAATAATATAATTTTTCTGGCATCCATCCATAGAACAGGATAACGTTTAATGGGAACAGTATGAATGGATGCACAGTTATTACTTATGTGTTTAATGGTGTACACAATAAAAGTTCCCACTGGATTCCTGAGAGTTCTCATTTTGACTTAAATGTGTTTCACAGGAAGAAAAGATGGGTACCTAATATGTTTTTGTTGCTGGAGAACACCCAAAACTGAGATTTTATTCATTCCTTCGTTTAACGTAATTGCCTCAAAACCTCTAAGCAGCTTTATGACATTGTTAAAAATGCCATAGTTTGTTGAACAGATATTGCAAATATTTAGGACAATGGCTTTCAGATGAGATTCTGTCATTACTAAATGACATTTTTCCACACAGCTGTTGAAAGTATTATTATCTTTCGAAAAGTGTCTAAGAACAGCAATGCACTGCTTACAATGAATAAAAACAGTTTCCAACTTGCACTAGTTGGTGTTACCCATCACAAATTGAATGTACAGATAACTACATTGCTTCTTGTAGTTGTTTTAAAATGCACACATTAGTCAAAATAGTTCCATGCATGCTAACTTAAAGAACAGGCACTGAGAATTGCATCTGACATACAGAACGGGAGAAGTGGTGCTGTGCATTTGTCTATTCAGTCCATTCATTTGTCAAGCATAAAAAATCAGCTTTATGGTTAAGGACGTGCATCTCCTTGCACAGGTAGGATCAACATATACAGCTGCTCAATTAAGGGGACAGTGCTCTGCTAACCTCAAGCACCAATGTATGCCCCTGCTATGAAATGGTGTGAATTTTAGGGCGATGGTGCACTTGTCACATAACCCCCCCCAATTGAGCATCATTTTTTCTGTTATCTTTAATACAGCAAATGTGATATCCGCTTCTATAATCAAGGATTCCTAGCCAAAAATAGGAGCACCATGATATAATAATACATAATCATATTATTAATCACAATTACCTGATTTCTTTACCCTTAGGTACATGTTGCCCATAGCAACAAATCAGATTCTATCTGTTATTTTACTAGTACAGGTTAGAAGATGAAAGCAAGCGTCTGATTGGTTGCCAGGGGCACTGTGTATTCTACTTGGTTACTTGCAGAACACTTATCATAGATGCCCCCTGATGTTTTTTTTAATTTTCCAGAAAACAGCAAAGCAATTAATCGGAAATTGTGTTTTCTTTCAAAACTGAACAGTGGGCTTCAAACTAACTCCAGATGTACTCTCTGATGCCTAGCTACGATAGGATAAGAACCAGTCTGCGTACATCAGTTCATATTAATTACATTATGATGTGATCTCATAAAAAAAGCTCTGATATATGCAGAAAAACTTTGTACCAAAGAGGAACTGCATGTGGACTGATGTTGCCAAACAGTAAAACAGGCTGTACTTTAATATATATTTTGGAGTAGCAGAACATAATGGCATTGCTGGAGGCAATCCTTCAGTGTCAGCTTTTATAAGTCCATTTTAAAGTAATATGTAATTTACCTTGATAAAAAAAATTCATTCTGTATATCTTTACATGTTATTATGTTTTATTTGATATTATACAGCCCAGCAGACACATCTGTGCTGGCGTTAGGGCTAAGGCTTTTTGTTAAGTAGAATTCTGAGATGTTCTAAGTTCTACGACAGAGAACAATTGTTTATTTGCTTTATCAAGCGGTGCGATTGTAATGTTACAGCCACTCTTTTCTGACTATCTTGCTTCAAAACATGATGGTTATGAAAACATTTGAAGATTAGAGCTGTGTGAAAATGAGTTTTGTGCTAGTAACTATCAGTTAGAGAGAGTTTGTCATTCTAATAGCAGATGTGGGAGTGGATTTATTGCTGATGAACAATAGATTTTACCTCAGTCTTTACAGAAGAAAAAGAGTATGTCCTGCTTGTCTTAGACCTTTAGATATAAATCCGTTGTAGTTGTTATATCTAGGTGCCTTTGTCTGTGCCTGTCAGTAGGTCACCTGCGTAGATTCTATGTCATCTGCTCCAACAGCGTTCTGAGCTGGGGCTAGGGAATTAAAGAATTAAGGTTAAAAAGCAGACTAACCCTACACTTTAGACATATATTTCTTTTTATGGACAAAACATAGACCAAAATTTGAGTAGGCGCTGCCTTTGTTGACTTTCAGGCCACCTTTGTGCATGTGTCAATCAGTAGAGGACTACGCTCTGCTATCTTAAGGTGGGAGTAGAAAGTACCGCGGGAAGAGGAGGGCAGTGGCTGCTCGGCATTGTCGGGCCACCCTCACCTATGGGCCCTATAGCTGTACCCCCCTGCACACCATATTTCCTTGTCATTCCTCTTATGTTGCCCATTAATTATAAGCTATGACACCAAAGGAAAACCCAACTTGCTTGTGTAGAGTAAAAAAGAAGTTCAATTTTATTCCACGCAAAACTTATATAGTCTGAGAAATAGAGTTTCCTCCTGAAGTTGACATGTGACATGGACCACTGGATGTGAAATGGTTAATTAGATAATTAGTTTATATCATGGGACATTTTCAAAATAAGCAACATGGCAGGAATGTCTGAAATGCACCGAATTTCACGCGTTTCACTCACTTTCAACCAGCGATGTGCTATGTTTGCACTGGTATGGTGATTTGTATTCCGCTCTGCCCGACTCCCATTCCAGAAAGTCCTGCCAATTAGTTTACAAATGTGCTGAGCAGGAGCAGGTGACTGGAAGTTGGAGAGTAGCTGACAGTAAATACAATTAAATTTGGATATTGTTGATTCCCAATGAAAATAGGATATAATAGAGAGGATGCATAGACTGACTAGTGAAAAGATGCATTTTGCAGTATTCAGTGGGACGAATTCAAATGCCGGTGATGTGGCGTGCGGACATCGTGTCGCGCACGTCACCGGTAACTACTATAAAATGTGGTGCGAGGAAAAATGAGAAGAGATTTTGCAGAAATCTCTGCCGGGAAATGTCTCTGAAATATCTGTGAGACGCTTTGCGGCTGATCGAATTCCCTACAGTGTCTTTTAACAAATACACTAGATGAGATCACAAAGCTAATGGTGCTAATGTCAACTACAGAATAAAAGAGTTTTGCTGCAGTTTTAAGCGAAATGGGTCACTTGATGTAATAATTCTTTATATGTCTTTTTTCACACTTACATATTGATGGTAATTATGAAAATAAATGACAAAAATAGGTTTTAAAATGGCAAAAGTGTTAAAATAGACATCAATCCCTGCTACAATTTGTGCAGTGGATGGTAAAACTTGGAAATCTGGTTTAAAAGTCAGAATTCCGAGAAAAAAAGGACAGGGGCCAGTAGTATTAGAGTAGCTAAAAGGATTGGATTCTCATTCACTGTCCAAATGGTACCAGATATAGGAAGTGTGTCATCTGTTTGTAATGGAGCTAGGACGTAGCACTTTACATTCTCAGAGCTACAGTGTCTGGTCAACACTGAACAATTTCTATTACATTTGTGGTTCCTATCTAAAAATGTGAATTTTGGGGGTTTAACGGTCCTTTAAATTTAATATGTATCTCCATATGTAACTATTTAATCAGGGCAAACTGTATCAGCTATCTCAGGCAATAAATAGGTTTGAGGGTAGCAACTTTAATTATCTTATGGGCAGATGTGAGGGCAATGCTATTAAGTTGTCATGGGCTAAATAGCCCATTTTGGCAGTGAGAACGTGGCTGAGTTTGGATGTTTTGTCAATAACTGTATTGTGAAAGTAACAACATTTTTCTGGTGACAACAGTTCAGAGTAAATGAATGATCAGAGTCAGTGGCTCATAAAAAAATATCCTGCCCACCCTTATGCCACAAATAATCTACCCTAAGCTAAACACCTTTATTCGTTAAACTCAAGAATAATAATTTTTCTTGATATAATTGCAGTATTTTGTATATAATTTTGCATTGAAATATAAGAATATTGGGCATGCAGAAATCAAAATGTAATAACATTCTCCTGTTTAATACTTAAGCTGACAATTGATAATTAGCCCATGTAAAATTGGCAAAATAATATTTGGAGCCTTGGATACAAAGAGATACAGAGGTCTATGTATCAAGGCAAAGCTTAAAAAAGTAGAAAATTATGATTGACCCCAAGGTATCCATTGTGAAGTTCTTTTCTTGTCTATGAAATTGCTGTTTTTCATTTGATAAACATACTTGTCTGAGTCTTGTCCCAAGGTTACAATCAGCTGTCGCTGGGATTAGAACCTGGGATTTTCGGAGAAGTCTCTTAGTGTCTTCGTTATGCCAGAGCTAGCTGCTTAACATTTTAATACAGAGAGGGAGCGATTCTCTATTATGATAAATGTGACCTTTATAGTTTTTTTTCTACTAAAACTTTATGACACGCTGAAATGATTGATGCGTTTCTCTTTTGCATATTTTTGGAAAGTTTGGACGAGGCTACTTGGTTTTTTTTGCAGCGCTTGCAGTGTTTGATGTTAATCATAAACTTTGAGATGTGGGAGGTGTGGAATACATTTTTGTTATACCTTATTTATTTAAGATTATTCACCATGTGACCTTTGTTAAAGGACAACTAAACCCATTCCCAATATCCCAAACAGAAAATGTCACATGCATAAAGAATTTGCAAATAAAAAGTCGCTATAAACAAACTTTAGTTACTTTACCAGTAACAACACTCATCCTGCTGCCTATGTCGTTGTCTCTGTTGGCGACGGAGTTGCTGATTTACTTTGTTTCCTCTTCTCAGCCTGTGTTTCTTAACCAGCAGTTCCTTTCAGTAAACAGTCACAGTCAACTTCTAGCTTCTGACTCGGTGGGCTTAACATCACAAGCAATTGAAGCGATTGTCCACATTTGGACAACTCAGCCCCCACTTCAACCTATCCCCCATGTAGCGAAAAATGAACTCTGTTTTGCAGAACATAGCTTCCCATTCAATGATATTAAAGAGGATTAGAGGTATTCTGTCCCTGCAATATAGCTGCATATATATATATATATATATATATATATATATATATATATATATATATATATCTCAAGTCCCTCAGGTGTCACTCTATAAAACATTGCCTTGCCCATGACCGACACATAGAAAAATACCAATAAGAAAACAGTTGTGCATTTAAGATATCTATTATTATTAGTAAAGTATAGCATCAGGTTGATCTTTACATACTTATTTAATATTTCTGCCTAAGTTAATTTCTTAGATATCTTTACCCAATCATATCTAATTATACAGTAACAATATATTATTTGGAAAAGGTAGGACAGGTGTGCTCGGTGAAGCAAAGCAGAAAAACGAAGATCTCATATATATATATAAATATATAATATGTACTACCACTGTTTTATCAAACTTACTAACAATTGGGGGGTATGAATGAGAACAAATTTTGTGGCTTTCCATCTAGATTCCCTTCCAAAAGAAGCAGAGTTTGGGACAACTGCATGATTTGCTTTATAGGCCCATCTTTGAATATTGCTTAGAGCTGTTATACACTATCTTTTCCCGTTACATAGAAAGCATGCACATTGAGCCTGATGTGGGGGACGTACACCAGTTTGCATAGGTTATCTTGCAGGAGATCTCTCTGTGCCTGCTCATACAGTGGGCACAGGCCAATGCGCCCACTATACACAACGACAGAAACAGACATAACAGAGGAATGAAAAATGTTTGAACTAAAGGATAATACCAACCAATGAAAATTAATTTATATTCACACTAGAAATGCCTTCTTTTTATAATGAATATCTAATTTACATCATATCTACGACAAAATCTTCACCTTCACAGTATTTACATAAAACAATCATTCAGACATCAGCGCTATACAGCGTTAGGAAATTCTCTCATTTTACACCTCCCAGCCTTCTGTATAGTTCGTTAAATGTTGATGTGTTACATATACAGTGTTACGTATTGTAGATTTGCTTCATTAGCGGTGTAAAAGCAACATAAGGGCACGTATTGTCGTGCAAACAATGTTATCGCAGGTGTGAAACTAAAATTAAATAAGAGGGAAAACATTGACTTTTGTTCTTTTGTACATGTAACACTATTTGTTGTGTGTGCCAGCTCCGTGCCAAAAAGAAAGCTACAGTTTTTCACATTTTTGCGTTGTCTGATTCAGCTTTTCATTATTGCGCATTATATAAAGTAATATGGTTGTTTTTTTTGTTTTGTTTTTTAATCAATTTTCCATATTTTTTTAACCTTTTTAAAAAACATTTTTCTGTTGTCCTTTATAGTGATAAAAATGTATATTTATTTTTATTGCACCATCATATCAGTGGCATACAAAGCCTATGTTAGAGCATGTTCTAACATGAGGACACTCTGGAAGAGCTTGTGTCATAAGACCCAGAGACTATTCCTCCAGCAGACAACACACTCCTACAGGTAAATGTATCAAGCTGTGAGGTTCCGGTTTGAAAAGTGGAGATGTTGCCTCTAACAACCAATCAGATTCTATTTATCATTTATTTAGTGATTTCTACTAAATTACAGCTACAGTCTGATTGGTTGCTATAGGCAACATCTCCACTTTTCAAACCCGCCGGAAACTCGCAGCTTGATACATTTACCCCCTAGACTGGAAGATGAGTGGTCCCAAAGTAGATTTGAAATCTTTGGCAATGATTATAGACTTATTTAAAAACACAGGTCTTTTACCCATAGCAGGCTATCATATATTCATTTGAACTACTGATTAAGCCAATATGTGACTGTATTGCACAATTATGCCAATTTCCAACATATTACTTTTTAGTTATTTTATCCAGAGCTCAATTTTCTATTTATAGCAGAACATTTTAATTGGAAATACCCTTATGCATAACTGGAATTTGTACTGAATGCCTGTAATGTCATGAATTTTTTAAAAGTCAAGTTAAAGTCATGTCTCTCTCTTTTTTTTTTATTGTATGCAAAAGTTTAGACTATCCTTGCATGTTCTCAAGTTAAAAAAGTTAACTCAACCTCTGCATGGTACAAACTAAAACATGACGTTTGTCTGCATATTTTAATGAACAATTACTATTTATTTTCTGAATTTTCTAGATTGGGGGAGACCAGCAGTAAATTTGACATATGCAAGTGTTTGGACGCCCTACCAATCAGTGCTTATTAACACCTCCTTTGGCAGAAATCACAGATTCTAAATGTATCATGTAGTAGCTAAGTGTCTTCCTATACTTGCGTTAGGACTTTTCTTTGTTGAAAAAATCTTGTAGCTAAGAAATATTCTGAGGTTTTCTTCCCTGTTCTGCACGATTGAGATATCACCACTGATTTTAAATAATATTCATGCCTGGGGACTGTGAAGACCATTGCAAAACCTTATCATTTCCATCCTATATGTGCTTTATGGTCGATTTTGAGGTATGTTTTGGAACTCTGTCTTGTCGCAATATTCAACCACTCTTCAGCTTTCATTTCTTCACTGACTCTGAGATATTAGCTTCTAGATGTTGATAGGTAGATAACCATTATTGTACTTTCCACGCAGACAATATTTCCTGTGCCGCTGGCTGATGCCTATTCCATGCTGACCCAGCAGGAAGAGACAAGGGTTGTTTAGAGTCGGAATAACATCCTCAGACGCTAGACGGGTCAAAGTATTTATCCAAATCTGGAATTGTGCCCATATGGCTTCATTTAAGACGTGTCACTCAGGTTTTGAGGCTTTAAACAATTAATGAATCACCTGGAAGGGTGCCCAAACATCTGCACATGCCACATTCACTCTCTTATTTTTATCTGTTAAATTCAGCAAATACATAGTAATTAAAATGAGAATTAAAATGTTCAGAAACGTGCCATGTTTAATTGTGTACCCTAAAGAGGTTGTGTAATCCTGAGTTGGTTGTGCTATATGTCATGAGGATATACCCTAAATAAGTGATTAGGCATACTAACGCTTATGTGCCATCCAACAAATGATGCACCATAGGTTTTGCTGTATAAATACAGGTACAAGTTACGGTAGGTGCGCACTGGTCCACATGTACCTTGTATAACCAACAGCTGAGGATCTATAGGTGATCCTGACCTGTCAAATCTTATATAAATGAGGGGGGTTGATCCTGCGCTATTGTTAGATGTGGATTGTACAAATAATACAGTGTAATTTTACCTATAGTGATTAGTAGGATATACGTATTCTGAGTCTTGTATTGGTGACTGATATGTCATCAACGCGCCACTATAAGAATCAAGCATGCCGTAAGCAACACTAATGTCCATTGAAAAGTCACCAGAAGTGATGAAATGCGTTGGAAATGCCCACACATACAACAGGAAGTTGTCATCGACTTACTGCAGTTCTACAGTGCAATTCCATTTCATCAACCACCGCAGCGATGCCGGCCATGGCTCACAGAATTGTTTGAAGGGTGATTTCATTCATGGTACCAACCACAAGTATAGAGACTTTTAATTACATCTATTTGGATACCCCAATCATTTCCAATATGGACCCTTGTTCATGTACTATCGACTTGACATCCACATTTATTTAACTGGATGACACTGGCTTATGGACATATCTGTGCTTTCTTAGTGATATTTATGAGTTGCTGTTAGCCCTTTAGGCTTTTTATCTGTGTTGGTCTATGTAACATAACCTATGCATTAAATGTAGCGGGAATATCAGTCACCAATACAAGACTCAGAATACGTATATCCTACTAATCCCTATAGGTAAAATTACACTGCATTATTTGTACAATCCTCGTATAACAATAGCGCAGGATCAACCCGTTATTTTTGCTATATAAATGCATGGCAGAGACGGATATACATTATTAGCCCCTTTTTCATGTGTTGCGGGTGTGCATGAGCCTAATACACACCCGCAACACAGATGTGGTCTCCATTTTGCTTTTTTGGTAGAAGAATGGGTGGAGCAGTGGACTCAGAGGCCTGGGGGGGAACAATCTAGCAATCATCATCATAATCACCATTTATTTATATAGTGCCACTGATTCCGCAGCGCTGTACAGAGAACTCACTCACATCAGTCCCTGCCCCATTGGAGCTTACAGTCTAAATTCCCTAATACACATACACACACACAGACAGAGTGAGAGAGAGAGAGACTAGGGTCAATTTTGATAGCAGCCAATTAACCAACCAGTATGTCTTTGGAGTGTGGGAGGAAACCGGAGCACCTGGAGGAAACCCACGCAAACACGGGGAGAACATACAATCTTCACACAGAAAAGTCCATGGTCGGGAAATTAACTCATGACCCCAGTGCTGTGAGGCAGAAGTGTTAACCACTGAGCCACCGTGCGCTCTCCCCTCCTCACCTCTGGGTCCTATACCTGCCACACTCTCTATTGTTACGCCTCTGGCTAAATATCTGTCATGGTAAAACAAAGGCCGTATTTTGCCCCAAAATGTAAAGCCTCATGGAATACAGAAGGCGTAGACCTTATTGCACATTATATGATTCATATAGTTACCATTTCACGTCATGCAAAATGACTGTGTGAGCCATAGTGAGCAGAAATACTGCAATAAAGGCTGCCCACATTGCACACAATGCTATCTTTAGTAATTGTTAAATTAAACATTTTCATATAGTGGGATTGCCTTTGTTTTTATTCTTATTAATAATTTCCTGAGTACAGCCGCTTGTGGGGTTTTACCATTTATCCTCGTGACCCTCTCGCTCATGTCATTGTAGAATTGCCCATTTCAGTGATGGAAACGAGTCATCCTGATTTATGAGAAATCTCTTGCGTGGCTAAAATGCAAAGTAAAATGAGAATGCAAATGACGAGGGCTAAGTATATTCTTCAATGGCATTATTAGCGCCAAGGTGACTTGTTCATAGACCTGGGGAATCTTCGGTTATTATAACTGGCTGAGATAAATGTTTCACTCCATCGGTGACAAGCCATCGCGTCCAAAAAAACATCCTCATTTTTCAAAAACTGCATCTGCCTTTGAAAATATAAATACGCAGATTGATCTCATATATGTCACTAAAAGCCTGATAGATTTGGTATTTCCATTATAGGTTGTAATATATGTGTTGTGAAGTTATCTTACAAATGGGAAGTTTAATAGTCTCTAGTATTTCATTTCATGCGAACGCCGGGGAGATTACCATATTACACCTTTCAAGTTTACTGAGGCATGAGTGTTACCTTGTTATTAATGCTTGCTTGGGCTGACTTGGCATTTTATTACCTACAACAACCTGATATGTTACATTATTACAAAAATGACATTTAGATCACTTTTTATTTCTGTTGTTTTCTGAAATATTCCAAGGCGTGATCTGAAAGTGAAAAAAATATATGTGTGTTTAATGAAATTATTTCCAAAAGTGTAGTAATATTTAATGTACTGTAGGATTTCTGGAGGTTTTATTTATTTTGTATTGTGATGTAAGTTAGCTAAAGAGGAATGATTGACCTTTTCATAGATTTTCAATGGACAACCTGCAAATTGCTTCAAATCTTATAGGTACCCCAAGTAGAGCACAATCACCTATGAGATATATATATATATATATATATATATATATATATATATATATATATATATATATATATATATATATAGATAGATAGATAGAGATATATATATGTTTGTGTGTAGTGGATGGAAAGGCAAATTCCATTAACTCACATTTCCATTTCCACTTCAACCACTATATATATTTTTGATATTTATTTATAAATTCTTAATTCTACAGCAAAAGGAAGTAAGGGGAAGGATGTGGAAGTGGATGTTGCCTGTTGCCTGATTGGAAGTAGACGAGACGGTGAATCCATCATCATATTTGTGCCTTATTAAAGAGACGAGTTGATAAACCAACCAGATTGAATGGGTGCAGCTTAGACACCGACAATTTTCAAAATCTCATAGCTAATGGTTTCCAAACATACAAATTGTTTCCATCAAAAAATAGTTTTCCATTCAACAGTGTGAATTTTTAGTAGTAGTATTTAGCTGCACTTGTAGTCAGGTATTGATCTGAATGATTCATCAAAAATGGCAGCATGAAATCAACATCATCATCATTTATTTATATAGCGCCACTAATTCCGCAGCGCTGTACAGAGAACTCATTCACATCAGTCCCTGTCCCATTGGAGCTTACAGTTTAAATTCCCTAATATAGAGATACACACACAGACAGACAGACTAGGGTGAATTTTTTATAGCAGCCAATTAACCTATCAGCATGTTTTTGGAGTGTGGGTGGAAACCGGAGCACCCGGAGGAAACCCACGCAAACACAGGGAGAACATAAAAACTCCACACAGATAAGGCCATGGTCGGGAATCAAACTCATGACCCCAGTGCTGTGAGGCAGAAGTGCTAACCACTAAGCCACTGTGCTGCCCAATTGATTCATATAATCATTAGCATAGAAGTAATCAGCAGTGTATTGATTTATGTTGTTAGCGTCTATATTTTATAGCACATACTACAGTAGCAAAGCATGAATTGATCAACTTAAATGTTATTTCCACAATTATAAAGTGCTTACTAATTTTCTGTTACTTTGTACCAGTGCTGTGAGGCAGAAGTGCTAACCACTAGGCCACTGTGCTGCCACTAAATTTTAGATAATCCCATTAATATAACTCGCCCCCCATTCCCCGTTCTTGCCTCATGTTATGAATTACCATTTCCATGTTGTCTCAGACATCCCCTCCTATTGCTCAGTCTTCTCACCCCCACTCATATGTAGCTAAAGCAGATTGGGTCACGGGGCAGCAGTCTTGGTTGTGGTACTCTGCCGTACTCCTCTACAATGCTCCCGTCCTTTCCTCTCCCTCCCAGGGGATCATGGGAATGTAAGAGGCAAGATGGCGGGATCTCACGAGACCTGGCTACTAGACAGAGTGGCTTCCCGGGAGCAGTGGGATGAAAGTTGGGTCTGGAAGTTGATGCGTCTTGACAGTATCGGTCATAAATGCTAACGTTACATCTCCCTATTTATATGTGTGTTGACAGAATGTAATTAAATACAAATACAAATTAAATTAAATACAAACATCTGTTGTTTTACACTTTAAAAACCAAACAGGAAACTTCTTTTCTAAAACAGTCCAAATGGAAATATCAATTAGGAGTGAGAATAGACAGCTGCAACTTGATACTTAATATAACTGCGAGGCTAATTACACAGGTCTGCGAAATTTAAGGTATTGAAAGCTTTTTTAATAATACTTTTATATTTTTAATTATACTCCTGTGTACATCAAGAAATAGTATATATAAAAAAAAAATACCACATCTCATTTACCTATAAAGGGGTTACAAACATTTTTAAGAAAAAGTTTAATTGTTCCTGACATATTTATTGTGAAATACGAAGAAGTGCAGATGATATCACTATGTCTTTGTCTTAATTACATACTAAAATAACAATAAAATCAAACAATAATAGAAACAAAACCCTAACTATTGAAAAAAATCGCTAATCTTGTTTTTTTGTCTTCAAACTTCGTTGACGCTTTTCGCTTCTAAGTTTATTCTGTGTTGTCTTTGTGTATCATCCAGCAGTAGTCAGCCATCATGCTGACGTCCCAACGACCCTGGTATCTTCTATCTACATCTTTAACGTCACCCTGTTCTTCACTGTAGTCTCCGAGATTATTTGAGAAATGCTCAATATGGGAATTCAAAAAATGTACCTTTAAACTCATATTGCAGCCAAGGTTTCTGTAACTTTTAAGCATTTCCCTGACAATTTCTTTGTAGTTTGGATCGTTGACATTGCCTAAAAATTTTGAAATCACTTGTTTGAACGAAGTCCACGCCAAAAGTTCCACAATATTCATTACACGCCCGAAATCTTTTATTAACTTTCTTATGTCAGGTCTTGTAAAAATGCCTTCCTTCAGTTTAGCATCGGATATGTTAGGGAATTTGGTGCAAAGATATTTTAAAGTTTCTCCATCTCTAGGCAGTGCTTTTACAAATTGTTCCATCAGTCCTAATTTTATATGTAGAGGTGGAAGTCAAATTTTATTTGGATCTACTAAACTGCATTTGATGACATTATTTTTCCCAATTTCTAAACTTTTTCGAGCTGGCCAATTGTTTTTTTGAAAATGTAAATTTTTAGCTTTGCTATCCCATTCACAGAGATAACATGGGAATGTATTCTTATGTGCTCACCTTGTAGTTGTAGTCGTTGTGTGTGGGCCATGTTCCTTTAGATAGCGTGGGGTTTAAGCCCTTTGTAAATTTCAGCACAAGACCCATGTTGACCTTAATCTGGCACTGGGCGGGGGGAAGTTTTATGATGAGAACTGAATTGCAACGTTCTAAACTACCGACTGAATTCATTTAAGACAGTGTTTTATAATGTAGACAGAATACATTTATTATTTTAAAGAATATGAAAAACAATGACTTATTCATAAATACACTTATTGCAGGAAAACGTGACGTGATATGCAAAATCGGGAGTAATTTTTGTGTTCAGAAGCCAAAAATCTATAAGTATCACATAAAATCGTTAAAAAAGCTTTTTCATGGCAGACTTGTGTTATTTACGTACGGTCAGCTGGAGGGGACAAGACGTAAGCAACCAATCACAAGTGTCAGTCGGTGCTGCTGATCGTCTTCACCATCAATATATATCGTTGCGTCTCTCCTGCAGCAGCCACAATAGATGCAGCATCCGCGGATGCGTCTACGTCTGATTGTGTTTCCTGAGCACGGAACTACTGTACCCGAACGATTCTTCCCCACCTTTACCCCTCCCTGTTACACCTACCCAGTTGTAGCCAAGACGAATATGTATATACGGACGTATGCGTAGGCACTTTTGGTGCACATGTGCAGTACAGAAATTCATATCTTCCGCAAAAATAATTGACCTGCTTCCAACTCCAAATGATCCCCATAATCTTATTGTAAGGTTACCTGAAACTTCCACATTTAAAAATATATTTTACCTTAACATAAAAATATAGCTGTAGTAGTAATGCAAAATGTCAAATTAGATTTCAGGTTAAAAAAAAAATCAATCCTAGATATAGTTTTGTTACAGTGCAATAATGGTAAATGTCCCCTAAAGTATATCGTGAATGATGAATATAATTTCATCAGAACATAATGTTGGTTTGTTTTCAGATCTATTAGTTTATGTTGAATGCTGCAGGGGGTGGTTGGAGAGTGTTTTAATGTTTTTTTTACAGTCTTGCATATTATTTTGCACAGTAATTGTGGTTTACCCCAGGATGCAAAATATTGTACCTAATTTCCCTTTATTTTTTTTTAGAATCATTTTATTATTTTAGCCATACCTCAGTGTCCAAAGTAAAGTACAAATTCCCTTGTTATCTCTGCAAAAATAATCGTTATTCCAATATTCGGACAATTTTGCCTTAACAGAGTAACGCAGGGAAAATATTTTATGTTCATAAGTAAGGTTTTCACTACTTCTCAATAAATAATCAGTACAATGTACGAGTTCAATTAATACTGCACAGAAATAAAACTCATTCATTTAATATAAATTAAATTCTACAAGGTGCATGTTAGGCTCAATTCAACTGAAGCGTGCCTCCTGGTGGTGAACTTATCAGGAAAAATGTATATTTTGTTTGCAATTAGCTCTACATACAGTGGTTGCTTTAATTATGTGGATCTCTAGTTGGAAAGGGCAATGCCAGAGCTCCACCATCCTAACAGTGAGATTAACAGCAGGGGCTTAGTAATTGTAACTATTAAGAACAGGTATATTGGTTTACATAAGTATTAAACAAAGCCCCCAGGAGTAAGCCAGAAGGACCACGATCGCAGCAGGGAACCTGCCCCGGGTCCCACTGTTAGAATACTGTAGTGTGCATTTGGGGTATTGGAAGGGTTAGTTTGTAGGGCAGCATGGTGGCTTAGTGGTTAGCACTTCAGCCTCACAGTACTGGGGTCATGAGTTCAATTCCAAAACATGGCCTTATTTGTGTGTAGTTTGTATGTTTTACCCATGTTTGCGTGGGCTTCCACTGGGTGCTCCAGTTTCCTCCCACACTCCAAAAACATAGTAGGTTAATTGACCCTAGTCTGTGTATGTGTGTGTTAGGGAATTTAGACTGTAAGCTCCAATGGGGCAGGGACTGATGTGAGTGAGTTATCTGTGCAGCGCTGCAGAAGTATTTGCGCTATATAAATAACTGATGATGATGGGTACATCATTATCAGCTATTGGCGGCTTATCTCCTCTTAGTTGCAGAAAAGATTCTGTAAGCTGTCCCGCTCATTCCACCCTGAGATAGTGGGGAGGATAAAGTAGGGCTGTGTGACAGGATATACCGCCTATGCCACCCTGTCTGTTATTGCTGGGGATCGGTTGGGCTTACTTTGCCACTGTTCCCTTTCTTTAACCCAATTGTGCCCTCGCTGTAGAAGGAAGGGCTTACAATGCTGCCACAGCTGGACTTCAAATGGCATCCAGAACCGTATTCTTTCTGGGTAACTGTCACTGCTAGTTTACCCCCTTGCTGGTGCACATGGGCTGGTACCCCTGACCTCTTCCTATAGATCAGGGTTGCTGTGGATGGATCCCCCCTGGCCTATCACACTGGCCAGAGCTGCTGGGTAGCTGGCAGAGTGATGGTACTGGAATGCTGGGTCCACTTCAGAACAACCGGAGAACGGATTAGATTTGGGTCTAATCTGTAGGTCACAGGGAATTACAGCAGGGAAGAAGTTGTTGAAGCAAGTGATGTTTATTCGCTCAAGTGTCCTGATAAGGACAGTTCACACTGGTTGAAGGTACCAGTGATCAGAAAGTCAGATGGAACAATAATGATATATTTCAGTACAAACCAGTGCTATTTTATACAGTTTTGTACACAGCCTAGCAGGGGGTAAGCCAGCCCTCTGAACTCTTTGCTGGCCCAAATAAGTTTGAGTTATTTTTAGTATCAGGATCCAATATGTTTCCCAAAACATGGATTTATATGCATTTTATACTTTACAAAATTTACACTTATCTGTAATATCCTACATCATGTGCTGTTTACAATGTTTAGACAGGTTCTAACACACTGGAGATAAGGCCACTCAGGAACAACATTAACGTCCTCCTGTGGTGCATTTAGACTCAGAAGGTCATGTTGGTTACTCCCATGAATAGACTTAATTAGCCTTAAGACTTCCTCTCCAAGCTACACAACAGACTTTCTCAACCAATGCTTATTGCATTAGAAATCCAAAACCTCAGAATTGACTGCATTTCCTATACAAATGCCACATAATATAGTAAAATTACTACATTGCAATGAAATAAATAAACGCCCTGCTCTATTTCCTTTCAATACATTTATACCATAAGTTATTTATAAGTGATCCAGCCACAGGCTGTAATTAGGAATTTTTTCATATGTACATTTTAGTGTGTGATGTATTATGTTTCTATCAGAATATAATGTATGTATTAAAAAAAAGAAGACTACTTTACAAATAATTGAAGAATTGTGAATTGTATGTCACAGCCTGTGTTGCGGTTAATGGGATGGGGCACTGTGTAATTTAGACACAAGCACTCTAAGAATCTAGGGTTATACTGATTATTATATACAAGTTAACCCGTGCATGATACTCATGCATTCTAGTCAAATCAAGCTACTTAAGGTGTTAAAAAAGGTTCTTGTCATGCATTTGGGCCATAGCCCAGGCCTCAACCACCAACCACTCCCCACTGTCACCCCCGTCAACCACCAACCACTCCCAACTGTCACTTCTCCTTCAAGAAATATATATATATTTTTTTTAAATCTTTATAAACACTTTTAACAGTTAACAAATTAAATTAACAAATTAAAAACATCTTAGTATACCAAATTTCAGCCCTTTCTGAATTTTTTTTCCCACACACACTAAGAATTTAGTAGGTCAGTGTATAACTCCTCCCAGCAGGTGGTGCTGCAGCTTGGTTTTATTTTTTTACACACACACACACACACACACACACACACACAGACTAACACACGCCACTAAGCATTTATATTATAGATACTGCAGCTACCTTCAAACACTGTAAACCAAAGAAACAATCACCAGCGATCATTCAATGTACAAGATATGTCTGCAGTGGCATGAAAAAAAAATGTTTAATTGTACATATCTCAATAGTAATTGTTTGTGCTGTAAAATTGCATTAAACATGTGCAGAGATTAACAATAAGTCATTTCACAGTAATGTGACTGACAATGAAATAGCTGAACACACCATTATCCATTCAACATTTCAAAAGATGATGTTTAGGATTTCAGTTACAGTTTCTTGTTAATTTATAGAACAGTTCAAAAAATAGGTTTTCACTGGATAAATATGTTTTATATCAACACAGAAATGTTCAAAGTCTGATGATTCCAAATGTTTGGGGTAAAGATTTAGTTTTCTCCTGGTTAGAACTGATTTTCTTTGTATCTACGATGTTTTTATTTCCATAGTTATGCAAAAGTCTGTACATGTGTTGCCCTTCCCCCATGAGAGTCTTATAAATTATCAATAAACTTCAGCACTAACAGTTTTATGATATTGGTTCCATGAACAGAACAAGGTCTGTTTAGTAAGTGGTGTGGAGTTACTTCTTTCCTCTCCTTACGTTCTCTGATTATCGAGCCACTTTTTTGGGTAGAACATAATCCTCGCTCGTATCCTTTCTTAAGGGGTGGGGAGTCCAGAACTACAGGAGTTGCTTCTTGCAGTGTTTGATGTTAGCCCAAATTTGGGAAATGTTTAACACTGGACTTATTGTCTAGTGTATGTAAGGATGTACGTACCCAATGCGTTTTGTTTCAATATTGTGACTTCTTCATGGATGGTGCAGCAATGGGATGGGGCTTCTTGGCTTTCCATTTTTGAGTTGGGACTGAATGGTGATATATATGGTGATTATATATATATTTATACAACTTTCAGGATTGGCCAGGTGGCAGCCCTGGTTGGCTTTATGTTCCACGGTTTGGCTTATTGTACCCTAGTTTGACTTGTCACCAGGATAGCTTGCTGATGGCCACTATTATTGTGACCTTTGGCTTGTGGATTATCTACTGCAATCTACCCTTAAATGGTTAAAATGAGATCTTAAAAGGCTGTCGCTTCTCTCCACTACTTGATGGTTGCCTGTTTTTGTGGGACAGAAAAGCAGATAGTGTCCTTGTCTAAGGTCATGGAGAATACAACTACCCCAATTGATCCAAAAGCGTGCCTTGCTTATATGGGAGCCCAGAATTACACAGTGGAATTTCCAGATCCCCCAGTAAAGCAAACTCACAACAACTGCAAATAAAACTGAAAAGGGCAATGGTCTAATCCATTTATAGCTAGGTGTTCATTGCATAATGATAAGTAGAGAAATTAGGGCTTGGGCTATATTCTAAAAATATAATTTCTCTGTTAAGGAATAAGTGTCAGTACCCTACATAACATCAATTGACATTTGGATTTAAATAGCGACCAATGAATCATAAACAGCAATTCATAGATTTTGAAAGTTTTTCAGGAGTTACAAGACTATATATTATATACATACAGATGTCAACGTAATATTTTGTAAAAGCAAAAGAAAAGCTGCCACAACAAAATAAGGGAGAAAATAATTCAAAACTGAAAGAACAATTTGAGATGAAATAAATCAAGATAAGATGTATCCTTTTCTTTGCTGCACATATCTCAGACTTTCAAAGTATGTGATAAATGTCACTGCAATTTATGATTTTGGTTTATACTGCTTTTGGGGAGGATATTAAAGGGAAAGGGCAGTAAATTAATTACTTTGGTCAGAGTCTACAATGCGAAATGTAGCCGTGTGACATTATTAAAAAGTGAAAGACCACTGTGACGCGTTTCACTGTTTGTCCTTTCCGCTCACAGCCAGTGGTTTCTACAATGTATTGTACAGTACCTCTCAAAGCCTAATAGAGTAAAGTATGAACTGATAGGGACAAATTCACCAAAGTGGTATTAGAACAAAAACGGTGTTAATGATATCACGTTTAACACTGTTGCAGTAATAATAATAACAAATAACAGATTGAAATAGTGGTCTTAAAACTGAGATTAACTCTATTCCCAAATGTAATGGCCACAATTGTAATACAGTCCAATTAGATCAGTCTTTAGTTAAGATCACATAAACCCTCCGTTTGTCCCTTATCTAGTTATCATGGAAGACTGGGATCCTGTTCGGCAGCAGCCCCCCGGGCTGCTCAGGCTAACCGATATTAGGGCCGGGGGGTAGGCCGGCCGGCCACCCCCCGGATGCAATATAGTCTGTTTTAACCGGCGGCCGCATCTCATGACACAGGATGTGGCCGCGTCAGTGCACAGGCGGCTGCATCACATGACATGCGATGCGGCCACATCGCGTGTCACATGATGCGGCCGCCTATGCGCCCCCCCGGGATGACATCTCCCAGCCCGCGCCTGGAACCCTCCCCCCATTTCCTTGATTAATTGTCCACATTTCCTATTCTTCCTGTATATGTTTCGAATTGTTTGGTTTATTCTTGTTAAATACTTAATGATTAGCTAACCAGGGTGTTTAATCTCATGTATGTTTTACTTTGTAAAACCGGCTGATTCAATGTTGAATTTTAGAACTTTACCGGACATCATGAGAATTATTTCTATTTAATCCCTCCTTACTTTAGTATTGTATGAAAGTTAGTTTGCTTGCTCTTTATTTACATATTTGTATATTTTGAAAAATTTTCTTCAATAAAAAGTTATTGCCAAAAAAAAACCAAGAAAAAAACCCCATAAATATTCATACTAGATTTTTTCACTTTTAATCTGACCGCACCATCTCCATATTCAAAGTGATCTGCGGCATTTGGGACTTTGAATATTTGCCATTTTTAGAATAATATTTAATTACAAATTTAACTCCTTTTGTGAATTTAGCTTAAGAAGCTGTCTGATAAATGGTATTATATAGAAGTGGATATTCCTGGACATATTTGGCTTCTTCATATTTATTTGAACCAAACAAGGTTGTTGTTGGGTAGATTAACAGCCTACATTGCTGGGGAGTTATTGTTCCTCATATGGAAATGATGAGAAAGAAGAACACAAGCAGATCCACACACTCTATACAACACCGCACGATTTATGTGGCTCATTAACATTATCCGTTTGTTCTGTTGATTTGCAATAAACCTAAACAAGAGGGAGACAAAAATAATAGATTAATGAATCAATTTAACCTGAGTTTCCTTTGTATGGACCTTTTGTTATTAGTGTAACGTCCTTTCTTCTCTTCAAATTGTTGCGGCTTCAGATGTTTTCATGCGGTACGGACTACATATAACACACAAGAAGTGTAGATCGTAAAAATACTCCTACAAACAGACTTTACATGAATTCTTCCAGTCTGCATAAAAGTACTGCATGAAAGTATTGTTGGTAATGCTACAAATAGCTGTTCTAGGCCTTTGTAGAGTTAGGAGTTAATCCATTTAGATCAGTGATGGGCAGTCAGATACACTTCAGGGGCCACATAGTGTACAGGGGCAAATGCAGGATTTGTAGAGCGGGGGTTTCCACACCACGGTGCCAGTGGGCGTGACCAGCATGCATGGGGACGTGGTTATGATATTAGTCAGTGCTTGGCTGCTCTCCAACTCTTCCTATCCCCATAATATACATGGTCAATGCTGCATGCACTACTGTTAGGTGCACACAGCTCTCCCTTTTCAAGCAGAGCCATGTGAAGCGTGGGCAGGGTCCAGCCACCTCAATTATACAGTGCCCCAGGCTTGGAGTGGGTTTCCGTGCACTGGGAAACCCCCCCCCTCGGTTTGCCTATGGTTTACTCTAACTTTAATAAGTGAAAGAGACACCTATATGTAAGCCCTACCAGTAGGGGTGTGGGGTGTTGAGGGGAGAAATTTCCACGGCCTCCGACTGACAGGGGGCCTCAAAATTTTCTAACTGAAATCCTAGAACTAGGACTTTCTGGGGTGTTTCCCAACATCACAATTGCTTTGCACATTTTCCTCAGTTTGCCAACATCTGTTTCTTCTGGTGAATGAATGTTCAGTGTGTTGAAGAACGTGCATGCGCAGCAGCTCCGTTTCGTCAGAATTGTACTATACAGCAGCCGCAGTGCTGTCAAAGAGGCGTCTTCTTTGACAGCGCCGCGGCTGCTGTATAGTACAGTGCCGCTATGTGGGGCACTTCGTTAGCGGAGGGGTTTCTGGAGACCCAGAAACCCCCTGCATGCGCCCGTGGATGGGGGGCCTCAATTTGGGCTTCCCCAGGCCGCCATGAACCTCTGAAAGGGCCTGCCTATATGTAATAGCAAATCAGCAGGCATTTACAAGTTATACCAAAGGCATTTGACAATGAAGCAGAAAGGAGCTGAGGGCTGCAGGTGAAAGCTGGAGGGGGACAATTTTGCTCCTTGGCAAAACTATGTTGAGCTGCGGGTAGGGGGACAAATTTAAAATGTGCGGACAGATTATAGTTGGGAGGGGGTCACGTCCTAGCTGAAATCTAAATGTGAGTGTAAAGATAAGGGTTAGCATGCTGCAAACAGAATTGAACCATATTTTCCCAGCATGCAAAACAATTGCATTTGCACCCTATAAAGCCTAGCATGGTTTACCCAGCTGCATAGTTGTACCACTTAAGCTGGACTTTCTCCGACTCTAAAAATGTGGCCCTGTATATAAAACAACTTGCAGTTTAGGATAAGTGATTATTTAACCCTTTAACTCTGTGTCTCCATCATCCTGTCAGCAGTCATTGGATTATTGTTATTGTCAATTATTTATAAGCTGCCAACATGTTAGGCAGCGCTGTACATTGAAGGGATGAAAATATAAACAAATTACGTACATTGACGTGAAAGAGAAGGTATGGAAGACCCTGTCTGGTGAGCTTACAATCTAAGAGGTGTGGGGGACAGTTGATACATAAAGCACACTTGTCAACTCTCCCGGAATGTCCGGGGGACTTCCGAAATCCGGGTAGGTCTCCCGGGCCCCTGGGAGAGCAGCCCTTTCTCCTGCATCCAGAATTAGAGCCGCAATGACGCGATTCTCAGGGGATAACGTCACTTTGGTCCCGCCACCTGTAAAATGATACGTCCGCATCTTTACGCCAGGGGGGCACAGACAAATGACGCAATTCGACAAGCCCACCCCCTCCGCCCATACTAAAATAAAAGATTTAACAATTGAAGCTGGTGGTGGGTACAGTGGGTGTTACTATTGCAAGACATCATCAGCCACCAATATTAAAGCCACCATTAGCAATTGGCATTTTTGTGGATGTTAGGCAGACTGAATCATTTTATTAAGTATTATATACAAAAGGATATTTAATATTTAAGTGGTTAATGCAGCAATCTGATCATGGATCTGTGATGACATCATGATTGAATTCAACATGACACGTCCTAAAATTCAACTGCAATGTCCATTTTTTAAAACCAGTGTATTTTGTACAGCTCTTCTGCTTTCCATGGTACTTGATTTATTTTACCAATTGTTTATCTAAGATAATTATGACTGTTAATAATGACATTTTTGTAAGGGAAGTTGTGTATATATTAAATTCTATATGGGTTAGTGTGATTTTATTACACTTCCATGACAGTGTGCCTATCT